>NW_016815171.1:37815-42139 GCF_001698545.2 Rhinopithecus bieti
CCTGCCAGATTACACGTGCCATAAATTGGAGAGGTGGATCATGCCAAGTTCTGGCAGGGATGAGGGGAAAGAGGAACTTCATGTCCAGTAGTTGAGAGCAGCTCAGACTCCAACAGTTCATCTGTTGGTTTACGTTTTCCTACTCACGCCTGCTCCTGGTAAGCTGTGATTCTCTGTATTACTGTCTTTCCGCTTTTTCAGAGTGTCAGTTTGCCCTGTGCCCTCAACTCTCTGACAAATCTGGGAAGAGTTGTCGTGTTTCAGTTTGTTCAGCTCTTTTTCTTGTGAGGATGGGAGTGACAACTTCCAAGCTACAAGATAGTGACTGGTAGGCTTCTGGGATGTGGGTGCTCTAGGGGTCAGTGGTTAGGGGCCACATGACTAGTGCCTGTGGGGTAGTTTTTGCTCTATGTGGTCTGGGTGGGGCCTTAGTCTTATGAAATCTATGCCTCTTAGTGATTAAGTGTTCATAATTAAGGGGTTTGGGGATGAAGCAAGTGGGTTTCTGGGGGACAGTAGATGGAAGTGATTATGGATCAGTGTTCGTTAATCAACACCAGATCCTGGGGTCAGTGTTGCTGAGCATGTGAAGCAGTGATTAGGAGCCTTTGGAAGTCAGAAAATTGAGTGTTCTATGGAGGTGATTTGTAGCATGTGTAGTGGGCCAGTGATTCACAGCCCAGAAAGGTCAACGATTGCACCTCTAGGAGATAATTATTGAGAAATAGAATATATGACTCTCAAACATCTATAACAACTCCTTCGTGGTGGGCGGGGGCAGACTGTGCATTGTAGGATGTTTAGCAGCATCTCTGGCCTCTACGAACCAGAACCTCTACCAGATGCTGGTAGCACCACCGCTCCCTCATTGTGAAAATCAAAACAAACGTCTGCAGATATTCCTGAATGTCCCTTTGGGGCAAAACTACCCCTGTTAAGACTCACCGCTAGACTCACAGCTCGGCCTGGCTTGGTGGCTCACACCTGTAATCCCAGCACTTTGGGAGGCTGAGACAGGCAGATCACCTGAGGTCAGGAGTTCAAGACCAGCCTGGCCAACATGGTGAAACTCCATCTCTACTAAAGATACAAAAATTAGCCAGGTGTGGTGGTGCATACCTGTAATCCCAGCTACTTGGGAGGCTGATGCAAGAGAATCGCTTGAACCCAGGAGGTGGAGGTTGCAGTGAGCCAAGACTGCACCACTGCACTCCAGCCTCAGCAACAGAGTGAGACTTCATCCCATTTAAAAGAAAAAAAAAAGACTCGCTGCTGTAGAGAGAAGAACAAAAGCTCACACTGAATATAAATGATTTAATTCGCCTAATAATGAAAGAGGATCTCAGATTGGATATATGTATGAAATAAAGCTATATCCAAGCTTCAGGATGGGAATACTTGCAATGGAGAGGTTGAAAATGAAAAAGTGGGAGATGTTTTCGTAAGCATGTTAGGTCTGGTTGTGCAGTTCACTGTTGCCCTACACATTCCATTTGGGGAAGTGACTGGAGATTAATCGTCATGAGAATTCAGTTCTGGAATACAGAGGAAGATAATGATGGAGTGATGTATTCCAGGAGAGCATGTGGTTGATGGGAAAGTTTGGAGTCTTCATCATGCTGTTAGCAGGCAGCAGATGTTTCATTTTGAGGATGTCTGTGAAGAGACAAGCATCCTTGGCCATGTGTACTGACTTGATTTTAAAGTGAGGTTTGGGGCTGGTGGCAGGTAAGCTGCTTTCTTCTATTCTTTTTGCTTGTATAAAATAGAAGGCATGACTGGGTGCGGTGGCTCACGCCTGTGATCCCAGCACTTTAGGAGGCTGAGGCAGGTGGATTGCTTCCAGTCCAGCCTGGGCAACATAGTGAGACCCCGCCTCTAAACAAAATTTTTTTTAAATAAAAAGGAAAGAAAAAACATAAGGCAGATTGTGCTTCTGGCATGAGGGAGTAAGGAGGTTGGCAAGTCCTCTCCCTGGAAGGCAACTCTAAAAGCTGGGGAAAAGTGTCAAAAGCAACCCTTTCAGTATTCTGGAATTCAGCTGAATGCATAAGTACAATCTGAGAGGTGTTTTATTCATCAAAACGACTCAACTTTGGCTCAGAACAGTGCAGTCTATGGTGGGCTTTTTCCCAGTGTGGCTCCTATCCTTCTTCCAGCTTTGTCAGTGTCATGGTTCAACCAGGGCAAGGGATGCCGTGGAAACAACAGGCTTCACTGCCGCTGCTGGAGACCATGCACATGGGTAGCAGGGATCAGAGCAGACTCAAACCACCCCCATATCCATGACCTACTGAGCCTGTGGATGCACAGAGGAGACATGAGCAAGCCTGGCAGAAAGTAAAAGCCAGGCCAGGCTTGTAAAAGGCCTGAGGTTTGAATGTGCTCCCCAGGGGCAAAAGCAAGTCAAAGATGGCTTGACATGATTGAACACAACCTCTGATCAATCTTTGGTTGAACACCAAGCTGTACAGACAGGGGATGACCCCTAGAGAGCCAGCCTTAAGGATACAAAACAAGAAAAAATAACTGAGCAGAGACATCAGCGGCTATACCTTGCAGGGGAGACAGACTTCACAGATTTCATTCAGTTGCAGAATCTGGACAAAATACCAGAACCAGCTATTTCAGGGCTCGAAAAGTAAATAGCAGGAGGACTGAGGAAGAAGATCAACATTTGCAGTAGCACTGAACTGTAGTATTCACCTTTATTTCCCCCTCCAGTATTCTCCAGCCTGAACTTAAGTCAGATTGAAGCCCAGAAGTGAGCACTATGGTGCAGACAGAGATCTAGGGAAGCCCTCTAGTTCTGGCTTGAGAAATAGGAAAGAGAACTCCTAGGGGTCAGAGAGAGTATAAAAATTTCCCAGTATTTTATTTTCTCTTGTCTCCTGTGTCCAGGTCCCTAAGCAATCTCATAGTAGCCATGGCAGTGGCCAAATGGCACCTCATAGGCGCCACAACTCTGAGGGAGGGGAACCCTCCTCTGCCATCTGCGGAGCTGTGGTTCCAGGAAGGTAGGGCCTCTTTCCCTCCCAGAAGGGAAGAGCTTGGTAAAGTGGCCCCATAAAATTGTGGCCAGGCATGGTGGCTTGTGCCTGTAATTCCAATGACTTGGGAGACTGAGGCAGGAGGAGTTGGAGACTAGACTGAGAAACATAGTGAGACTATCTCTTAAAAAAGAAAAGAAAATTGTGGCCAGATGAGGTGGCTCACGCCTGTAATCCCAGCACTTTGGGAGGCCAAGGCGGGTGGATCACTTGAGGTCAAGAGTTCTAGACCAGCCTGGCCAACATGGTGAAACCCCATCTCTACTAAAAATACAAAAATTAGCCAGGCGTGGTGGCGGGTGCCTGTAATCCCAACTACTTGGGAGGCTGAGGCAGAATGGCTTGAACCAGGGAGGCGGAGGTTGCAGTGAGCCAAGATCCTGCCATTCCACTCCAGCCTGGGTGACAGAGTGAGACTGCGGCTCAAAAAAATAGAATAAATAAAATAAAAATTGTACTGGGATGAACCTTTAGGACATTATGCTAAAAGAAATAAGCCAGTCACAGAGAGATAACTACTGTATGATTCTACTTATATGAAGTACCTAAAGTAGTCAAATTTATGGAGACAGAAAGTAGAATGGTGGTTACCAGGGGCTGGGGAGGGGAAATGAATAGTTGTTGTTTAAAGGATACAGAGTTTCAGTTTTGCAAGATGAAAAAGTTCTGAAGATCGGTTGCACAACAATGTGAACATACTTAATACTACTTAACTATATACTTAAAAATGGTTAAGATGATAAATTTTATGTTGTGTATGTTTTACAATTAAAACATTTAAAAGATATATTTGACTGGTAAATTTGACATAGGCCACTATGCTACATACAATACAGTATACAAAGTTCAGTGAGAATTAACTCTAGATTTTAGTCATGATGGAATACTGGAAATACCAATGACATTCTGGGTAGAATTAATGACAGTTTCAATTTCAGCTCTTCCTCTTTTAGGCACGAGACTATTAAAAGTTGCTTCATTTTCACTTCATCTTAAAAATAAGTATGAACATTCTTATCAGTCAATGCAAAGATATTTTTCGACAAAGAATACTGTATAGAGAATTTACCAGTAATATTCTAGACTTAAGGCAAATAATCAACAAAGTTCTCTCACTTTAGAAGAGAAATCTCAAACTAGTAATAAAACAATATCAAGCAGTGACTCTTGCAACATATGCATACAATTGAATCTAAATGGATGATGACGGGGCATTTGGGTTTGTTGTTGCTTTTTTTTTTTTTTTTTTTTTTTTTTTTTTTTTTTTTTTTTTT
>NW_016815171.1:42930-59406 GCF_001698545.2 Rhinopithecus bieti
CCAAAGCACTGGGATTACAGGCGTGAGCCACTGTGCCCAGCCATGACTGGGCATTTGAAATAAATATTTTCTACTATAAGGAAAAAAATAAGAATAGCTCAGGACTTTATTTTTACTAAAGTAAAATAAAATATAGCTACATAAAGCCATGTAACACCAAAGTATAGCTTAACTGGTTCTTACAAGGCAAACACCTTTGTAACAACCACCAAATTCAAGAAAGAACTTTGCCAGCCACCCCAGAAGCCCCATCCAATTTCAACTCACCAACTTTGAGCTTGACTTTATAGTAATTACTTCCTTGCATTTCTTTGTAATTATATCACCCAAGTGTACATCCTCAAACATTATACATTAGTCTTGCTCATAAAAAAAATGATTAATTTTTAAAGTCTCCTTTACTTTCAAGGTCCTCACTCAAATCTAGATTTTTCACAGCCTGGATTTGGGTGATTGCATGCACATGGCAATATATTTATCTTTACTCCATGTTTCCTGCAAATTGGCAGGTCAAGGAAGGGGCCAGATCTGGTTCAAGCTTAATTCCTTTATCAAGACTACAGGTGGTGGCATGTGCTCTCATCAGGGGGCACAGAATATCTGGTTGTCACTCTTGTGATGTTAGCAGCTGAGATGCTTCAATGCCTAGAAGATCCATGAAATTCACTGGTGGTTGCAAAATGATAATACAAATTCCAACCAACAATTCTTTTTCATTTATTAATTGCAACACTTTTATAGAGATGCTTTTGTTCATTTATCATTTGGTTACTGATACTACAGTTTATTTAGGAAAGGCAACATAAATGCTTTATTCTTTGTCCCTTTATCAGTTTTCAAGAAAATGATTTGGTTCCCTATCATTCTCCAAAGGTAACTATTTTTAAAAAGATCATTGTGAACTCATGAATTTAAGCATATTAGGCAGGGTTCAGTCAAATTGCATTTATTAACTTCTTGAAGCTCAAATTGTCTCATCTACGGCCCGTGAGAGACTCCTGGAGCTGGTTCCCACATCCTTTTGACTTGACCCTGATAGATATTAACAGCTTTCTCACTCTCTGCTCTTATGACAAGATTCCAGGATTATCTTATATATTTCCAGCACCAGATCTGGTACTGATTCCTTTTCATGGGAAATGGAATGTCAAGGTCACAATTTGGGTGCCAAGGTTGCTCATTACTGCTGTGTTGGTTGTTGTTTGTAGGCCTTTTCAGCAGACAGCACTATAAAGTGTGTGTGTGTGTGTGTGTGTGTGTGTGTGCGCGCGCGCACATTCTTTTTAAAAATAAACTCTCGTGAGATCATATTGATATCTCCAACTCAAATTCAGGAATATAGCTGTTTTCTTTTTTTTTCTTAAGCTCTTCTATATTGTATCTGTATTCTCTTTCTTTCTTTCTTTCTTTCTTTCTTTCTTTCTTTCTTTCTTTCTTTCTTTTTGAGACGAATTCTTGCTCTGTCACTCATGCTGGAGTGCAGTGGCGCAATCTCGGCTAACTGCAACTTCCACCTCCAGGGTCTCAAGCGATTCTCCTGCCTCAGCCTACCAAGTAGCTGGGATTAGAGGCGGCCACCACCATGTCCAACTAATTTTTTGCATTTTTAGTAGAGATGGAATTTAATCATGTTGGCCAGGGTGGTCTCGAACTCCTGACCTCAGGTGATCCACCTACCTCAGACTCCTAAAGTACAGGGATTATAGACATAAGCCACCGCACCCGACCTGTATTCCATTTCTTTCACAACAAAACTATAAGTTCTCAAAGATGCAGGAATGATAGAATTGGAATATCTCATAATTATTAATTTACTTTACCCTATTCTGTTGGGGGACCCAGGACCACCCCCCACGTTCAGTGACTTGCTGGAAGAACTCACAGCACTGAGCATAGCATATAATTGTCCTCACAGCTAAGGTTTATGACAGCAAAAGGATATGTGACAGAATTGCCAAGGTAAAAAGACATAGGCCGTGTGTGAAGGATGCTGTACACAGGCCTCCTCATGCTGTCTCCCCCTCCCAGGAGGCTTGCACAGAGCCATCCTTCTAGCAACAAAAATCCAGGAACACATGTGTAATGCTTCTCCCCAGGGAAGCCCATTAGAGGTTTGGTGCTCAAGGGTTTCATTGGGGGCTGGTCACTAGGCACCCTCTACCTAGTGCTTACCAAAATTCCAGCTCCCAGAATGAAAGCCGGTGATCAGCAGAAACCACCGTTTGCACAAACAGGTTGGGAACAGTAAGCCATCCTTATCAGTTAAGGAATTCTGGAAATACTCCCAAAATCCAAGTTCCCAGTTGCCAGCCAAGGGCCAAGCTTGTAAGCAGGACTTTCAAAGGATAGTAGTTACAGGACTGCTATGTTAACCCCCTTCTGCTTAGTCCACGCCTTGGCCCTGGCATCTTCACAGCAAAATTATCAGTAGGACCCCATGCAGCCAGGTGAGACCACCCTGCAGATTTAACCTCACTTATACCCTCCAGGGGTCCTGGATTTAGCCAGTTAAAACAAATTCCAGGTGGGCCACAATGGCTCACACCTGTAATCCCAGCGCTCAGGGAGGCCAAGGCAGCAGGATTGCTTGAGCCCAAGGGTTTGAGACCAGCCTGACCAACATAGTGAGATCCCCTGTGATGGTTAATACTAAGTGTCAACTTGATTGGATTGAGGGATACAAAATATTAATCCTCAGTGTGTCTGTGTGGGTGTTGCCCAAAACAGATTAACATTTGAGTCAGTGGGGTGGAAAAGGCAGATCCACCCTTAATCTGGTGGGCACAATCTAATCAGCTTCCATCGAATATGAAGCAGGCAGAAAAACGAGAAAAGAGCAACGTGGGCCTAGCCTGCTAGCCTCCATCTTTCTCCTGTGCTGGATGCTTCCTTCCCTTGAACACTGGACTCCAAGTTCTTCAGTTTTGGGATTCAGACTGGCTTTCCTTGTTCCTCAGCTTGCAGACAGCCTATATATATACATATATCCTATTAGTTCCGTCCCTCTAGGAGAACCTTAATACACCCCCCATCTCTACAAATTTTTTTTTTTTTAAATTTAGCTGGGCATGGTGGCATGCGCCTGTAGTCCCAGCTACTTGGGAGGCTGAGGTGGAAGGATCACTTGAGCCCAGGAGTTTGAGGCTGCAGTGAGTTGATCATGCTACTACACTAACACTGTCTCAAAACACACATACACACAAAAAGAAAAAAAAATCCATTAACCACAAAAGTTCATCGTCATGAGTCAGGGGCTTCTTCCTTAAATTTCTGTATTAACCCCTTTTACCTAGCCTGTCACATCACTTCAGGCTCAGCACCGCTCTGGCCAGTAAACTGAAGCTGATGTCAGTGTCTTCTGGGCTGAGGCAGTGTCAGGATGGTTAGGTTGCACACGCAAGTACAATCCCAGAGGGAACACGTGATAGCCCTGGAAACCAAGAGTTTACAATTGTTTGGGTACCCTGAGCAGGGCATACATTAGTCAGCCGGGGCAGGTTAACAGGGTTCCCAGTGTGGCCTCCCATGGGGAAAACTCCCACTGAGTCTTTTCCAAATAATTCAGTTTGGTCCTTGGTTTCAGCGGGACTGCCCAGAGGTAGTCAGGTTCCCTCAGTTTTGCTTATCCATGACATCAGTTCATCCCTCTCATGCATGTGGATGGCACCTGCAGGTGTTCTGCTGGCAAAGCATAGGAACAGGTGCCACCCCTGCTGTGTCATAGTCAGTGCTGTCAGGGGTGATCAGAGGCTCAGCAGCCAATTTACATTCAAAGCACTCACAGCAGCTTGGAAATGAAACATGGGGCATTCTTCTACAGAAAGAGGGGAAAGCTGCCAGGAGCCGTTCTGAAAAAACAAAGATCATTAATACTCTCTCTACACCCCGGCACCTCTCTGGGCTTTTCTTTTTTCTCCATTGTTACAAAATCAGTGAGTCTCATTCAGTAATCATGACTTCATATTTCCCAATCATTTTACTATCATCCAGACCATTTGTCTGGAAGGGTTATATGCTAGAGGGAAAGAAACACTTTTCCAGGGAAATATTTTTATGCAATTTAACCAGAAAGACACATCATGTCCAGGAATTGGTCAGGAAGAATCCTGAACTTTCCAATTTTTTCAAAATGGGTTTCCATTAACTTCCCATTCCTTTCCTCCTCATCATTTACCCAGTGAGCAGCCTAGGGGGAAAAAAAATCAATCTCTTGCTGGGGACAGCTGCACTGAATAATCAAACTGTTTTACTAAGATGTGTGCACCAGGAGAAAGGTGAGGGTAGTAGGCTAGGCTCAGTGGCTCATGCCTGTAATCCCAGCACTTTGAGAGGCCAAGGTGGGTGGATTGCTTGAGCTCAGGAGTTTGAGACCAACCTGGAAAACATGGTGAAACCTCATCTCAAAAAAAAACAAAAAACAAAAAATATGAGCTGGGTGGCACGAGCCTGTAGTCCCAGCTACTCGGGAGGCTGAGGTAGGAGGATCACCTGAGCCCAGGAGGTTGAGGCTGCAGTGAGCCATGATCATGCCACTGCACTGCATCCTGGGTGACAGAGTGAGACCCTGTTGAGAAGAAAGAGAAAGAGAGAGAGAGAGAGAGAGAGAGAGAGAGAGAGAGAGAGAGGAGGAAGGAAGGAGGAGGAAGGAGGAAAAGGAAGGAGGGCAGGCAGAGAGGAAGAGGAAGGGAGGGAGGAGGGAGGGGGAGGGAGGGAGGGAAAGAAGAAAAAGAAAAGATAAGAAAAGAAGAAGAATGAAGAAGAAGAAAGAAAGAAAGAAAAGAAAGAAAGAAAAGAAAAGAAAAGAAAAGAAAAGAAAAGAAAAGAAAGAAAGAAAGAAAGGAAGAAAGAAAGGAAAGAAAGAGAAAGGAAGGAAGGAAGGAAGGAAGGAAGGAAGGAAGGAAGGAAGGAAGGAAGAAAAGAAAGAAAAGAAAGGTGAGGGAAATAGAGTCAGGCTATCAGTCCATTGGCACAAACTACATCTAATCCTGAAAGCTGAATGATGCAACAAGTCAACAGCAATGAGACATCTCAAAGAGGGGCACCAGTCCAAACTGTGTGAAGTAGGTGAAGGGGTCACATTCCTTGTTATGTGTCCTTCCCCGACCTGAAGCTTTCAAGATAAATCACAAGTTAGGAATGCAATTAGTCTCTGTATCAGAAATCTAGAGCCATTCAGCCACCCAATTTTAGATGGTCTCATGAGAACACACCCTTTCCTGTTGGCATTTTTATGTGACCCAGACAGTTGGTCAGCGTCTGTATTTTCGTCATTTATAGCCTCACAGAGGCTGTCTTAAATGGGCAACAATTCAGAATCTGAGTCCTGTTCTTTGAGATGAGCCTTCAGTTCTGCACAGCTCACCGCAAGGCTGAAACAGCTGCAGAAGACAGCATCAAGTTTCAGCTCAGAAGCAGGCACAGGCAATTAGGATCTATGAATCTGGGATTTTTAAAAAGCCCCTGGCTTTCCTTCAGTAGCAGCAAAGCTGACACAAGGAAGAGCCAGACAGCTGTGTTCCAAGCCCAAGTGACAAACAAGACTTTTCTAAATGTCCTTTTTATCTTGTTCATTTTAGAGGCAAAATAGACCTACTCAAATATATGCACAGCAGGCTGAAAACCATTAGCCTCTATGGGTCAGGCAGTTCATGGCAGCAAGAGCACATTGACAAACTAAAAGCTGTTTTGAAAACTCCCAAAGCATGTTTCTACCTGAGGATTGCCTCTCTTTTCTGTTCTCTCCCTTTTCCAGAGGCTCCAGTGGGCAAAATCAGTGGCTATGGAGACTTGTTCTGTTTCCAATCCTCAAAGAGTTTAAATTGCAATCCACCCACAGGCAGCAAAAAGCAACAGAGCTCTGATCCACTAACACTGTTTTTTGTTTTTTGTTTTTTGTTTTTCTTTGCAGCTTTCCCTATCAGGATGATCTGTCTAACATTGATGAAATAAAGCAGATAATATTTTACATCAGATTTTATCATACACCCAGATGCGACAGCCACAAAATACAAAGCCTTTGATAAAACATTCCCCTCTGTTTTCCCCAAACCCCTAACTGTAAAATCAGCATGTTCCACAGTGAGCAGGTCTATACAAACCTATCCCCAAAGTCCAAGGAAGCTGAGAGGCCAAAGAAAGAGGCTGACATATCTAATTTTAATTTCTTAGAAGGAAACATTTAATAGGGACTTGCAAACAGAAGTCATGCCTGCATCTCAGGCAGCAGTAAGAGGAGAAAGTGGATCCCTATGCCATCATTCCCCAGACTCAGGGCTTATATACCATAGGGAAGGGGTGATTCAGAAGTGATGTGTAGAATTGAAGAATGAACACATTGAGGTTATTTTAACCTAAGGGCAGGATTTACGGTAAGTATGTGCTTTTACACAAGGAAAGATAGCTAGACTGGAAATCTGAGAGGCCTTCCTGCACTGGAGTTAATCTGAAGTCAACATGGTGGATTAGCATCCAAGATGGAGTTGGTTTAGTTTCCACACAGCATTTACAAGGTTAACATTACAGCTGCCGGAGATGAAGGTTGCAGTGTAAGGAGGGCTTTGAGTTGCAGAGGCAGCTACTAAGCTGTAGAAAAGGCTGGAGTGGTTTTCTTGTTTGGGGGGAATGTTTTTTACTTTCTCCCCCTCTGGTTTATCTAAAGCCTTGCGCCAGCCCTGGGAACTGATTTAACTATTTTTCTTCCACTTGGAGGAGCGAGCAGTGCAAACTTTGAACATTCTCGATCCACCCAAAGCCTGCCTTCAGAAATTTTCTGACCCTTCCCCCTCCCACCTAGAAGAGAGAGCAACTCCAATGAACTGTTATTGTCTTTTCGTCGGTTGTGTTTTGTTTTTTTTGAGACAGAGTCTCGCTCTGTCGCCCAGGCTGGAGTGCAGTGGCACAATCTCAGCTCACTGCAACCTCCGCCTCCTGGGTTCAAGCCATTCTCCTGCCTCAGCCTCCCGAGTAGCTGAGACTACAGGTGAGTGCCACCACACCCAGCTAATTTTTGTATTTTTAGTAGAGACGGGGTTTCACCATGTTGGCCAGGCTGTTCTCAAACTCGTGACCTCAAGCAATCTGCCCACCTCAGCCTCCCAAAGTGCTGGGATTATAGGCGTGAGCCATTGTGCCTGGCCTGTCTTTAGTGCATAGGAAGCTCATTGAGGGGAATGTTTGGGCCCTTTTTCCTCCCAGTTGGAGGAGAGAACAAAAACCAAAGTCATCCTTTGAGCTGCACTTCTTCCTATCTTTAGCCAGCATGGCCAAAAGCAGCCAGGAGATCCAGTAAGCCAACTGTCTATGGCTGGATTTATCATTTTCAAATGCCAAGGGTAACTTTTACCTCTCATAAGAGATAGCAAGCAGCTTAGCTGCTGTTTTATACCATAGGTAACTCCATAGCGACCCAGGCATGATTTTCTCATCCCTCTTCCCTCTTCTTCCCTCCCAGGAAGGCTCCCACATCGTGCACCCTCCCCCAGCATCAAAAATGCAGCAACAAGCATGTCATGTTTCTGCCCAGAAAAGCCCATTAGAGACTCAGTGTCAAAGGTTTTTATTGGGAGTTAGGCACTAGGTGCCCTCTGCCTAGCATGCACTAATATTCCACACTCCCAGAAGGGAGGCAGATGGCCAGCATAAACCAGACTGTCAGCACAACGTAGACACAGTGAGACACCCTTATCAGTTAGGGAAAAGTGGGAACCCTCCAGAAATCCAAGTTCCCAGACACCAGCCAAGGGCAAACCTTGAGAACAAGCTTTTCTCAGCATAACAGTCTCAGGCCTGCTCTGTTAATCCCTTTCTAGGCACCCACATTATCCAGTCTCTGAATAACAATACTGAAATGCCCTTGCAAAAATTATAACTGAAAAAACATATGACAGTGAAAGAGATCTGACCTAACCGACCCTATCTTGCCCTTAACCTCCAAACCTCCAAACTGCCCTTGTTCATTCCTGGGCATAGGCTAGGCCAAGCTAACTATTGGAAAAATTTAGTTTATAAGTTTTTTGTTTGTTTGTTTGTTTGTTTTTTTGAGACAGGGTCTCATTCTGTCACCCAGGCTGGAATGCAATGGTGTGATCTTAGCTCACTGTAACTTCTGCCTCCCAAGTTCAAGCGATTCTTCTGCCTCAGCCTCCCGAGTAGTTGGGATTACAGGCGTGTGCCAACATGCCTGGCTAATTTTTTTATTTTTTGGTAGAGGCGGGGTTTCACCATGTTGGCCAGGCTGGTCTCAAACCCCTGACCTCAAGTGATCCACCTGCCTCGATCCCCTAAAGTGCTGGGATTACAGATATGAGCCACTGTGCCCAGCCTTAGTTTATAGTTCAACTTTGAAACAAAGATGATAACAGGCCTTTCCCAAAGCAAACACTGTTTTTGCCTGGGGACCAAACAGCCTTTGTAAAGCTAACAAATTAGCCACAAGATTAGAAATTCCTGTTTAGAAGTCATGCTGCCGGAGGTCACAAGATTCCTAACCACTCCAGTTGCTCCTTTTGATAACATCACTATTCCAAAACCTGATTGGTGCTTGAGATATTTTTCAGAACTGCATTCTTTTTTTTTCTTTTTTTTTTAAATTCTTTTTTTCAAGACAGGCTCTCACTCTGTCACCCAGGCTGGAATGCAGTGGTGCAATCTCGGTTCACTGCAACTTCCACCTCCTGGGTTCAAGGAGTTCTCATGCCTCAGCCTCCCGAATAGCTGGGACTACAGGTGTGTACAAACTTGCCCGGCTATTTTTTGTATTTTTAGTAGAGATGGGGTTTTGCCATGTGCCAGGCTGGTCTCAAACTCCTGGCCTCAAGTGATCTGCCCGCCTTGGCCTCCCAAACTGCTGGGATTACAGGCATGCGCCACCATGGCCAGCCCCATTGTTTCATATATTTTATCATTTTTGTAATTGTTTCAAGTGAAAGAGTAAATCTGGTTCCTGTAACTCCATCTTGACCAGAAGCAAAAGGAAGTCTGATGTGCTCTTTCAATATGTAGTTTCAATTCTTTTTTAATTTTTAATTCAGGAAGTTTTCTTGAATCTAATAGTTTTTAGTATTTGTTTTCATCTTTTGTCCTTTGTTTTCTTCAAGGACTCTAGGTATATGAAATTGGATCTTCTTTTTCTTTTTTTTTTTTTTTTTTTTTTTGAGACGGAGTCCGCTCTGTGCCCGGGCTGGGAGTGCAGGGCCGGATCTCAGCTCACTGCAAGCTCCGCTCCCGGGTTTACGCATTCTCGCTGCCTCAGCTCCCGAGTAGCTGGGACTACAGGCGGCCCGCCACTCACCAGGCTTAGTTTTTGTATTTTTTAGTAGAGACGGGTTTCACCGTGTTAGCCAGGATGTCCCTCGATCTCCTGACCTCGTGATCCGCCGTCTCTGGCCTCTCCAAAGTGCTGAGGATTACAGGCTTGAGCCCAGCCGCGCCGGCCCGGATCTTCTTTTTTCTAACTTTGATATTTGTCATTTGTCCTCAAATACTATTCTTTCACTTTTTAAAAAATATGTTCCTCCTTTCCACCTTCTATTTCTTTTAAGCCATCATGTGTTATGTTTATTTGCTCTGTGTTCTTTGCAGTTTAATTTTCTATTCTGAAAGATTTTTTCTTTTATTTCCAAATATTTTCTGAGATCTATCATAACTTGAGTTTTTCTAGTTCTTATTTATGTTATTCTTTCATTGTCTTACATCATTTTCTTAATGTTGTTTAGCTTGTTCAAAATAGTTGGCTATAATTTTGATCCATTCTGTGAGCATGTGTTTTTGGCATTCTTTCATTGTGTCCAAGAATGGTATTCTACCCCTTATTCTTTTATTCTTACAGCAATATTGTATGGGATTTGTCCTCTGTATGTTTCCATTGCTTTTCTTTATATCAAATTAGTTTTCCTGTTCTTTCAGAAGGAGGCGGGGTTTAAGGTAGCTTTTCAAATGTCAGAGCTCCCTCTTCTGTTGTTTTTGCATAGTGCTAAAATTACGGAAGCTTGTTCTTGGCTCTGTTCCCCACTTTTATTTAGACAGTCTCTTCCCTTATTGAGGTAAGCCAAATAATGACTCCCCAAGAGAAATTCCTGGAACCTGTGTATGTTACCATATGATAAAAGGACTTTTGGGGTGTGATTAAGTTGAAGATTTTTGAGATGGAGAGATTATTCTAGATTATTAACATAGGCCCTAAATGCAATCACAAATGTTGTTATAAGAAGGAGGTAGAGGAAGATGACACAAATAGGAGAAGAAAATATGAATACAGAGGCATAGATTTGAGTGTTGTGGTCACAAGCCAAGGAATGCCAGTGGCCACCAGCAGCTGGAAGAGCCAAGGAATGCAGAGAGTACGGCCTTGCCAACGCCTCGATCTTGGCCCAGCCATACTGATTTTAGATTTCTGGTCTCTAGAATTGTGAACAAATAAATTTCTGTTGTTTTAAGTCACCAAGTTTGTCGTAATTTGTTACACTAGCAAAGGAAACTGATTTGGTAGCAAAAGTGCAGTGTTGCTGTAAAAAAAATACCCAAAAATGTGGAAGTGGCTTTGGAATAGAGTAATTAGATAATAAGTGGAGGCTGGAAAATGTTGAGAAACATTATAGAAAACTCCTAGATTACCCAAAACACCCTGTTGGTAGAAATATGGATGTTGAAAGCACTGCTGGTGAGGACTCAGAAGAAGTAAAGAAGATGGTAGAGAAAGTCTATATCATCTTAGAGAAGACATGTATCATCATAAGCATGTTAGTATAAATATGACCATTAAAAGTGCTGCTGGTGAGGGCTGAGAAGGAAAATCTTATTGGAAACTATAGGAAAAGTGATCATTATAAAGTGACAGAAAACTTGGCAATTAAGTTAATTGTGTCCTACAGTTATATTAAAAGCAGACTTATAAGCAGTGAACTTGCATATTTAGCTAAGGGGATTTCCAAGCAAAGTGTTGAAGTGCAGCCTGGTTTTTCTTGCTGCTTATGGTAAAATGCGAGAGGAAAGTGACAAACAGAGGAAGAACTGCTAAGCAAAAATGAATCAGGGCCAGGCACGGTGGCTCCCGCCTGTAATCCCAACACTTTGGGTGGCCGAGGAGGGAGAATCACTTGAGGTCAGGAGTTCAAGACCAGCCTGGCCAACATGGCAAAACCCTATCTCTACTAAAGATATAAAAAATTAGCTGGGTGTAGTGGCACATACCTGTAATTCCAGTTACTTGGGAGGCTGAGAATTACGTGAACCCGGGAGGCGGAGATTACAGTGAGCCAAGATTGCACCACCGCACTCTGGCCTGGGTAACAGAGTGAGACTCCATCTCAAAGAAAAAAAAAAAAAAACAGAAAGAAAAAGAAAAAGAAAGAATCAGGACTTGATAATTTGGGAAATTCTTAGCCTATCCAGGTTGCCAAAGCTACTAAAATTAGGACATTTGGGTTTAGGAAAGCATGCTCTGGAGAGAAGAACAAAGGTATGGCTGGGCAACCTTTTGCTACTACTGAAGAGATTAGGCATGTAATTCATGGATCCCCTCAATCTTCACAACAGAAGCCAGGAGTAGAGATGGGATTAACAAGGAAAAGCCTGTGGAAGGCCCTCTTGCCTGATGGTGTGAATCCTTGTGATATATACAGGAGATCCACAAGGTTTTCAAAGAATGTTATGCCAGCAGAAACATTGCCAGCTTATACTGAGAGACAGAGATGGAAAGAAATGAAGGAAGGCTTCCAGATTACAAGGATTCTTCAGGCAATAAAACTACTAAGCTTCAAACCTGAACTACCCTTCAATAAAAAGGAAGAATGACTCCAAGGATGGAGTTTTGGGCCCATAGTGTCAATTCACGAATTACAGAGGATTATTTCAAGGCCTTGAACCCTAATGGAATCTCTCCTGCTGGGTTTCAAAGTGGCTTGGTAACTATGACTTCTTAATTCCTTCAATTTTTCTCCCTTTTAGAATGAGAATGTCTATAACTGTTATCCTATGCCTGTCCCACGCTTGTATTTTGGGAATAGATAACTCATTTTCTTGTTTCGCAAGGTTCACAAATGAAGGGGAATTGTACCCTGGGTTGCCATAGAGTCTCACCGAAACCTGATTTACATGATGAGATTTGAGACTTCTAAGCTGATGATATTTAGCTAAGATTTTGAACTTGAGTTTATGCTGTAATAAGTTGACGCTTTTGAGGGTGTTGGGATAGGGTGAATGTATTTTGTATGTGGGATGAACATCAATGTTTGGGAACCCCAGAGTGGATTGTGTAGGTTGAATAATGACTGCCTAAAAGATATATTATTTGGCCATAATTTGGCATATTTGGCTATATTATTTGGCCAAAAAAAAGGACTTTGCAGATGTGATTAAGTTAAGGAACTTGCCATGAGAAGATCACCTGAATTATCTAGATGAGCCCTAAATGCAATAATAAATGTTCCTATAAGAGAGGGTTAGAAGGAGATGGCACAAAAGAGAAGACAATGTGACTACAGAGGCGGAGGCTGGAGTGATGTGGCCATAAGCCAAGGAATCCTGGCAGCCTCTGGTGGGAGCAGGGTCCTGCTGATACTTGATTTTGGCCCAATGATATTGATTTCAGACTTCTGGCCTCTATAACTGTGAGAAAATAAACTTCTGTTGTTTCAAGCCACCAAGTTTAAGGTATTTCGTTACAATAGCCACAGGAAATGAATACACAAGTTCAAGAGATCTATTGTACAACATGGTGACTATAGTTAATAACAATTGATATGGTTAAGCTTTGTGCACCCACCTAAATCTCATCTTGAATTGTAATCCCCGTAATCCCTATGTGTCAAGGGAGAGACCAAGTGGAAGTAATTGAATCATGGGGGCAGTTTCCTCCATGCTGTTCCCATGATAGTGAGTGAGTTCTCACGAGAGTTGATGGTTTTATTATGGGTTCTTCCCCCTTCGCTCGGCACTTCTTCTCCCTACCACCTTGTGAAGAAGGTGCCTTGCTTCCCCTTCACCTTTTGCCATGATTGTAAATTTCCTGAGGCCTTCCCAGCCATGCGGAACTGTGAGTCAATTAAACCTCTTTCCTTTACAAATTACCCAGTCTCAGGCAGTTCTTTATAGCAGTATGAAAACAGACTAATATGCAATGTACTGTATACATGAAAACTGCTGAGAGATTTTAAGTGTTCTCACCACAAATAACATTTGAGGTTATGTATATGTTAATTAGCTTGATTTGGCCATTCTACAATATATACATATTTCATAACAGCATGTTGTGCACCTGTGATATTGTGATTTATAATAAGATATATATATTTGGTCTTCATCACCTGATGTGGTTTGGATCTGTGTCCCTGCCCAAATCTCATGTTGAATTGTAATATCCAATGTTGGAAGAGGGCCCTAGTGGAAGGTGACTGGATCACGGAGACAGTTTCTTATGAATGGCTTAGCACCATCCCCTTGGTGCTAAGTTCTCAAAAGATCTGGTTGTTTAAAAGTGTGTGCAACCTCCACCCTCTCTCCCTCATGCGCTGGCCATGTTAAGACATGCCTGCTTCCCCTTCGCCTTCTGCCATGGTTGTAAGTTTCCTGAGGCCTCCCCAGAAGCAGAAGCTGCTATGCTTCCTGTACAGCCTGTGGAACTGTGAGCTAATTAAACCTCTTTTCTTTATAAATTACCCAGTCTCAGGTATTTCTTTATAGTAGTACAGGAACAGTCTAATACATTCCCCATTTCCTGGCACAGAGTTCCTAAAAGTCTTGGAATCTCCAGAGTGATGAATGACTTTTTACACTAATGAGATGATGATGACTGGTGGCCCCTAGATAGCCTCAGGATGGCGGATGGTCACCAGAAAGACCAAGGCATGATTAGAGGATTGAGACTTGCAGACTCACTATGAACTCTGGGGAGGGGAGATGGGCAAAATGTTGACTTGATTACCAATGGCCAATTATATAACCAATCATGCCTACATAATGAAGTTTCCACAAAAGCCCAAAAGAACTGGCTTTGGATGAGTTTCCAGATAGTTGAACACAGAGAGATTCCTAGAGCATGGCATGACTAGAGAGGGCATGGAAGCTCTGCACCCCTTCCCCCATTCCTCACTCTATGCATCTCTTCCATCCGCTGTTCATCTGCATCCTTTGTAATATCCTTGATAATAAATAGGTAAATGTAAGTAGTGTTTCCCTAAATTCTAGGAGCTGCTCTAACAAGTTAATTGAACCCAAAGAGGGGGTCATTGATTTATAGTTGGTTGGTCAGACGTGTAGGTCACAACCTGGGACCTACAATTGGCATCTGAAGTGGAGGCAGTCTTGTGGTACTGAGCCCTCTAATGGTAGTATTTTCAGGGAGCATCAGAATTGAATTAGAGGACACCCAGGTGGTATCCACTGGAGAATCTGATGTCAGAGGTGTTATGTTGGCTGTGTTAGGCTAAAAGAAACACTGTTTTGGCCAGGCGTGGTGACTCATGCCTGTAATCCCAGCACTTTGGGAGGCCAAGGAGGGCAGATCACCTGAGGTCAAGAGTTCAAGACCAGCCTGGCCAACATGGTAAAACCCCGTCTCTACAAAAATACAAAAATTAGCCGGGCATGATGGCGGATGCCTGTAATCCCAGCTGCTCAGGAGGCTGAGGCAGAATTGCTTGAACCTGGTAGGTGGAGGTTGTAGTGAGCCGAGATCATGCCACTTCACTCCAGCCTGGGCAACAGAGCAAGACCCTGTCTCAAAAAAAGAAAGAAAGAAAGACTGTTTTTTCCCTCTACCTCTATTAATACCATAAATACATACAATTTTTCTTTGTCAATTAAATAATAAAAACAAACAAACAAACAAACAAACATGAGAGGCTGGGTGCGGTGGCTAATGCCCATAATCCCAGCAATTTGGAAGGCCTAGGTGGGTGGACTGCTTGAGCCCAGGAGTTTGAGACCAGCCTGGGCAACACAGTGAAACCCCATCTCTACAAAAAAATACAAAAAATTAGCCAGCTGTGATGGCATGCACCTGTAGTCTCAGCTACTCTGGAGGCTGACGTGGGAGTTTCACTTGAGCCTGGGGAGGATGAGGCTGCAGTGAGCTGTGATTGCATCACTGCACTCCAGCCTGGGCAACAGAGCAAGACCATCTCAGAAAAAAAACAACAAAAAAATTACATTTACTATTGCCCTATCCTGCTCAATTTTTGTTTCACTCCCAGCAGTTTCTTAGTGTAGTCTGCTGTCCTAGAAGAGAGCCCTGGTAATATCATCATACAGTAAAGAATTAACTTAGGAGGTCTGGGTTGTTTAAACCTTGTGCATTCCAAGGAAAGGTTTGGCCCTTGCCCCAGCTCCTGGGATATAACCTGTAAGTCAGGGGTCCCCAACTGCCAGTCCACAGACAGTACGAGTCCATGGCCTGTTAGGAACTGGGTCGCACAGCAGGAGGTGAGCAGCAGGCAAGGGAGCGATACTGTTTGAGCTCCACCTCCTGTCAGATCAGTGGCAGCATTAGATTCTCATAGGAGCATAAACTCTATTGTGAACTGCGCATGCAAGGGATCTAGGTTGCACATCCTTATGAGAATCTAATGCCTGGTGATCTGAGATGAACAGTTTCATCCTGAAACCATCCCCCTCTGCCCCATGTCCATGGAAAGATTGTCTTCCACAAAACTGGTCCCTGGTGCCATAAAGGTTGGGGACCACGGCTCTAAACCCTTGAAATACACTGCCTGTTAAGAAACCTTTGTTTACTTGAGTGTATGAGCCATGCCAGATAGCTGGGATTTTTGGTATGAGTCTTGGGCTGTGCAGTATCGGCGTGAACCTTGGAAGGACTGAGTAAGGTCAACCACACAGGTAGTTGGCCATGCCTGAAACTGACTCCAAATAAAAGCCACAGACACCGAGGCTCAAGTGAGAGTCCATGGTTGGTAATACTTCATGTATGTTACCCCACATCTTGCTGGGAGCATTAAGCACTGGCCGTATGACTCCACTGAGAAGGGAGAACCCAAAGCTTGATCCTTGTTTCCCCTGGACTCTGCCCTATGTGCCCTTTTCCATTGCTGAATTAAGTCTCTATCCTTTTGCTCTAATAAACTGTAACCATCAGTATAGCAGCTTTGCTGAATTCTGAGTCCTTCATAGTGAATCAGTGAACCTGAGGTTGGTCCTGGGAACCCCCAAGCACAGTCAGTCTTAAGAGTTCATAGAAGGCTGGGCATGATGGCTCACATCTATAATCCCAGCATTTTGGGAAGCTGAGGCAGGAGGATCACTTGAGGTCAGGAGTTCGAGACCAGCCTGGGCAACATAGCTAGACCTTGTCTCCACTAAAAATTTAAGAAATTAGCTCAGTGTGATGGCATGTGCCTATAGTCCCAGCTATTCGGGAGGCTGAGGGGAGAGGATTGCTTGAGCCTGGGAGGTTGAGGCTTAGGTGAGCCAAGATCATGGCACTGCACTCCAGCCTGGGTGACAGAGCAAGACCCAGTCTCAAAA
>NW_016815171.1:59729-63039 GCF_001698545.2 Rhinopithecus bieti
AAAAAAAAAAAAAAAAAAAAAAAAAAGTTCATAGGAATTATTATAGTCTGCTCCAACCCCTTCCAACCTTCCTGCAGACCCCTCAAACTCACTTGTTGCTGAATTTTGCAAAATTCCTCAGTTTCAGCTGCTGAATTCAAGTTGGTCTGTCATGCCCACTGGCTGTTTTGGTATTGTGTTCTCAGGTCTAGCAAATGCTACTTACTTCCCCCTGCTTTTTCCTATACAGATAATTGTACCATGAAGTTGTTGCGGCTATTGGTGACTTGTCCTTACTCATATGTATTTTGATATTCATGGATATTTCAGCTATCTATTGCTGTGTAAATAAACCACACCAAAACTTAGTGGATTAATAACTATTTTATTGCTCACGAATCTGGGCGTGGCTCAGTGGGGATGGCTCGTTTCTTCTTCTTTTCTTTTCTTCCTTCTCCTTCTCCTTCTCCTTCCTAGAGGTGGGATCTTGTCCTGTTGACCATTGGAGTGCAGTGGTGCAATCACAGCTCACTGCAGCCTCAAAATCCTGGGCATGGCAATCCTCCTGCCTCAGCCTCCCGAGTAGCTGGGACTACCAGCATGTGCCACTGTGCCTGGCTAATATATTTTAGTAGAGATGAGGTCTTGCTTTGCTACCCAGGCTGGTCTCAAACTCCTTGCTTCACTGCTTCAGATGATCTGCCCGCCTCAGCCTACCAAAGGGCTGGGATTACAGGTGTGAACCACCACGCCCAGACTTGTTTCTTCTCTATATGATGCCTGGGGAAGCTGGAATGGTACTGGAGGATACAAGATAATTTCATCACATGACTGGGACCTCAGTGCTAGCTGCCAGCAGGGGCCTCAGTTATGTACATGGCCTATATTTAAGAGTCTCATGCTCTACCGACTGAGCTAGCTGGGTGGCCATCATAGCGCTGCATTACCTATTTTTAAAAGGTGTCTCATCCTCCAGGACCTCTGTCTTCAGAAGAACAGCACAGACCTCTTTACAGGGTATCTAGGTTCTCCTCTCACTAAAGCAAAAGTTCAATGTCTTTTAAGGCTGGGCTCAGAAGTCCCAGTATGCCATTTCTACCATACCTTATTGGTCAAATGGAACACAAGGCCAGCCCAGACACAAAGGATGAAAAAATAGGCTCTATGTCTTGATGGGAGGGTGGCAAACACGTACAGGGTTGGAAATACAGCTGGCAGCCCTATCTGCGGAAAATCTGCCACACTGGGGACACTGTGTCCACTGGACCCACCATAAATGTTGTCCATGGGTTTTGATTTTGTCATCTGATTGCTCTGTCTGTATGCTGGCATAACAAGAGAGTGGAAACTACACTGCTGCCATCATATTTCCAGTGTCTCTTCTAATTAAAAAAAAAAAAAAAAACAAAACTCAGAAAAGAACAGAAATTTTGGGTGAGGGTAGAATGAAGAGGTAAAAATATTCTAAATGGTTCATTCTCCTGAGAAATTAGGAGTGAAGGCCAGTAACACATCTGTGTGTGTATGTGTGCCCATGTGTGTGCTTAATCTACCAACAGAGAAAACATGAATTATGCTTATAAGGAATAGAAAGATAATCACCAGAAGAATTGATAAGCAGAGCAGAAGTTCCAAATTACTAAGGGAGGGAGAAGGGGAATAAACAGATGCTTGACAGAACCAACAAATGTAAGGAAATTGAAAAGGTGGTAACAATAACAAAATCAAAAAAAAGGAAACGAAGTCCAATGGAACACACAAAAACAGGCATATCGCTGATAAACTGAATGGACTGGGTTCTCCTATAAAAGAGAGGGACTAAAATTGGGTTATAAAACAAAAGTTATGTGTTATTTACTAGAAGCACTTTGTGTGTGTATGTGTGTGTGTGTGTGTGTGTGTGTGAGACAGAGAGAGAGAGAGAGATGGAGTTTTGCTCGTTGCCCGGGCTGGAGTGCAATGGTGTGATTTCGGCTCACTGCAACCTCCGCCTCCTGGGTTTAAGCAATTCTCCTGCCTCAGCCTCCCAAGCAGCTGGGATTACAGGCATCTCCACCATGCCCTGGCTAATTTGTATTTAGTAGGACAAGTTCTCCATGTTGGTCAGGCTGGTCTCTAACTCCCAACCTCAGTGATCCGCGCCACCTCGTCCTCCCAAAGTGCTGGATTACACGCACTGAGCCACTGCGCCCAGCCTACAAGCACATTTAAAATAAAGAGACTGCGGCTGGGTGTAGTGGCTCATGCCTGTAATCCCAGCACTTTGGGAGGCCAAGGCAGGTGGATACCTTGAGGTCAAGAGTCTGAGATCAGTCTGGGCAATATGGTGAAACCAAGTCTCTACAAATACAAAAATTAGCTGGGCATGGTGGTGCATGCCTGTAGTCCCAGCTACTTGGGAGGCTGAGGTGAGGGGATCGCCTGAGCCTGGGAGGTAGAGGCTGCAATGAGTAGAGATCATGCCACTACACTCCAGTCTAGGTGACAGAGTGAGACCTTGTCTCAAAAAAATAATAATAAAAAATAAAATTAATAGCCAATGAGCTTAGTGGCTACCTTATTAGATAGTTAATACAGTGAAAAAAGAAGAAATAATCATATCAAATGTCAGATAGGGAATATTATCTATATCTGATATGACTATACCATTAGAAAACCTAAGAAAAAACTGTACTGAGAAGCTACCAGAATAGGCAGATAGTTTTGATAAGGAGCTGGATACAAGATAAAATTATTACCTGTAGTCCCAGCCATTTGGGAGGCTGAGGTGGGAGAATAACTTGAGTCCAGGAGTTTGACACCAGCCTGGGCCACACAGGGAGAACCTATCTCTACAGAAAAATTCAAAAATTAGCTGAGTCTGGTAGTGCACACCTGTAGTCCAAGCTACTTGGGAGGCTGAGGAGGGAGGATCATTTGAGCCTGCACGGTTGAGGCTACAGTGAGCTGTGATCATGCCAGTGAACTTCAAGGCAAGATCCTGTCTCAAAAAATAAAATAAAAGAGAAAATTATAAAATAGATTCTTCCTATACTAGCAGTAAGCAGATGGGAATAGCAAAATAAGTCTTAATGACAACAAAATATAAATATGCAAAATAAATTTAACCAAAAAAGATAAAAGATGGTGGATTTCGAAAATTATAAATATCATTGCAGCATATAAAACATAATCCAACAGACACATCAAATCCCTAGATACAAAGAAAGGCTTAATGTAATAAAAACATTAAATCTCCCTAACTATTATATTAATGTAAATATAATTCCAATCAAAAGCATAATAGTTTAGTTTTTTTGTTTTTTGTTGTTTTGGTTTTTTTTTTTTTTTT
>NW_016815171.1:67408-75507 GCF_001698545.2 Rhinopithecus bieti
TGGGGCGGGGCCGGGTGCGTCTCGGGACCTGCTCCTGGGGTGGGGCTGGGCGATATTTAAAGAGGCGGAGGCTCCCGGGTGGGGACGGCCTGAGGCCGAGTGTACCCTGAAGGCGGAAGAGGTAAAGCGCCCCGCCCGCCGGGGCCTCAAAGGTGACTGACTCCTAGAGGCTGCGGCGGAGGGGAGAAGCCTGGTGGTACATTCCATGGCCCAGTGCCTCGGCCACTGGAAAATCCCACAGGGGTATATCGAGTAGGGTACCGTGGGCTCCGCGGCAGAAATGATCACCCTTCCAAGATGGCGGCTCCCGTAGAGACACTCCCAAGGGGACAGCCATGTTCCTTGCCTGACAGTCACTGAAGGAAATTGGAAAGCCCGCCTCCCCTTCGACGCACACGCGCACGCACGCTCCGGCGCGGCGTAAGGGCACCAGGTGTAATTGTGGGCGAGCGGCCGCTTCGGAGCTGACACTAAGCATGTGCAGATCAAGTCCAGAAGCGCCGGGGTCCCTCCAAGCAGTTTTCAGGACTTAAGACTCTGGGAGTGAGTTTAACAGATGGACTTAGGGCCACTTAAGCATTGAGATAATTATGGAGATGTTAAGACATGGATCAAGCGTTGAGATAATTATGGGAATGTTATGACATGGATTTTCTACTCGATGATGCTCAGTGGGGTGAGTGAGGAGGCTTCTCTGGGGTCATTTATAGGGAGGTGCAGAGAGTGTGATTGGGGTTTGTGGGTGAGTGATGGGTCACTAGGGAAAGTTGATGGGTAGCCTGTGGGATGAGTGTTGGGGACACCGGAGTGAATGATAAGGGGGTCTGTGGGGTGAGTGATACAGGGTCTCTAGGGTGAGTGATAAGGTATATGTGAGATGAGTGATGAGAAGTCCGTGGGGTGAGAAGGGGCTGTGCGGGGTGACTACTGGAGGTCTGTGAGGTGTAGGATGGGATTTATTGGGTGATTGACCAAGGTTTCTGCCGGGTGAGTGATGCGTTTATTTGGGACTGGTGATGGAGGGCTGTAGAATCAGATATGCGGCTTCCTGGGGTCAGTGATAGGTGGTCTTTAGGTCTGAGATGAGGTTGTTTCGAAAACCTACTTTTGATTTTGTTGGTCCTCCTGTGTCTTTGTTTCTCTGTCATTAATATCTGCCCTTAACTTCGTTATTTCTTTTCTGTTTTTTTCTTTTGTTCTCATTTTTAAAGTCCTGAATTGAATGCTTATCTCTTACTATCCAGTCATTTTATTTTATAATATAAACATTAAGTTTATAAATTTTTCTCTAAGAACTCTTTAGCTCCATGTCACATGTTTTGTTGTCGTTGTTGTTGCTGCTGTTCGGTTTTGTTTTGTGACAGGGTCTCACTCTGTCGCCCAGAGATGGAGTGCAGTGGCACGATCATGGCTCACTGCAGCCTCAAGCTCCTGTGCTCAGTCGATCCTCCCAACTTAGCCTCCCAAGTAGCTGGAACTACAGGCGTGTGCTGCCACACCCACTAATTTTTTATTTTGTGTAGACACGGGGTCTCACTATGTTGCCCAGGCTGATTTTTTTTTTTTAACATACAAGAATCTCTCTCTGTTGCCTAGGCTGGAGTGCAGTGGAGCCATCATGGCTCACTGCAGTCTCAACCTCCTAGGCTCAAGTGATCCTCCCACCTCAGCCTCCCAAGTTGCTGGGACTACAGGCAGGCTTGCCCAGCTAATTTTTAAATTTTTGGTAGAGATTGGGGTCTTGCTATGTTGCCCAGGCTGGTCTTGAACTCCTGGCCTCAAGCAATCCTCAAGTAGTCCTCCTAGCTCATCCTCTCAAAGTGCTGGAACTACAGGCATGAGCATCCAACCCACAAGTTTTGATATGTAGCATCTCCACTATAGTTTCCTTCTAATGTTTTCTAATTGCAGTTGCAATGTTCACTCTTACCTCTGGGTTATTTAAATATGAGATTTTGATTTCCCAAAACATTGACATTTTTGTTACTGATTTCTAAATTGTAGTTAGAGGCTGTCACCTGAGTGATCATTACGTGCAGGAATGATGCTTTTAAGTTCAATACATACCACCATACTACTTTCCAAAACTTTTGTAAAATTAGAACTCCCACCAGCAACATATAAAAAGGCTTCTTCCAAAATCCTCTTCCACACTGGATTTTTTTTTTTCCCCATTCTGAGGGCCAAACACAAGAGTATCTAGTTTGCCTTGATGTACATTTTCCTGACAACTAGTGGCTGAACATTATTTCATTCTTATTGGCCATTGAAATATATATTTAAACTTTTTCATGTCCTTTGCCCTTTGTTTCCTTTAGGTGGTTTGTCTTTCTTACTAATTTGTGAGTATTAACCTGTATTGTAACTATATTTCCTCTATCTCTGTATTTTGACTTTTGAAAGATGTCTTCACCTTTGATTTTTTTTTTTTTTTTTGAGACGGAGTCTCGCTCTGCTGCCCAGGCTGGAGTGCAGCGGCCGGATCTCAGCTCACTGCAAGCTCCACCTCCTGGGTTCACGCCATTTTCCTGCCTCAGCCTCCCACGTAGCTGGGACTACAGGCGCCCGCCACATCGCCCGGCTAGTTTTTTGTATTTTTTAGTAGAGACGGGGTTTCACCATGTTAGCCAGGATGGACTCGATCTCCTGACCTCGTGATCCGCCCGTCTCGGCCTCCCAAAGTGCTGGGATTACAGGCTTGAGCCGCCGCGCCCAGCCGATTTTTTAAAAATCATCTATGAAGATATATCTGCCCTTTTCCTTTACAAGTTCTGAGTGTATTGTCTTGCCTAGTGACTTCTCCTCATTTCATGTTCAAACAAATATGCCTTAAATTTATATTTAATGTATTTATTGTTTCAATTTTTAAAGTTAAATTTTAATCTAACTGGAATTTATTTTGGTGTATGGTATGAGATGGAATCAGTTCATATATTCCATTTGGATACCTAATTTGCCAGCACCAGTCGTTAAATGAATACCGTTTTCTAATTCAATTAAATGCCACTTTTGCTAACGTTCATTGTCTTTTTAATTCTAGCCTTCCTAGTAGGTGTGAAGTGGTATCTTGTGGTTTTGATTTCCATTTCTCTAGTGGCCACTGATGTTGAGCATCTTTTCCTGTACTTATTGCCCATCTGTATATCTTCTTTGAAAAAATATCTATTCAAATCCTTGGCCTATTTTTAAATTGAATTGTCTTTGTTTTAATCAAGTTGTAAGACTTCTTTAGATAATCTCGATAGAAGTCCTTTGTCACATATGTGATTTGCATGTATTTCCCCTCATTCTGTGGGGTGTTGTTGTTGTTGTTGTTGTTGTTTTTCTGAGACAGAGTCTCGCTCTATTGCCCAGGCTGGAGCACAGTGGTGCCATCTCGGCTCACTGCAACCTCTGCCTCCCGGGTTCAAGCAATTCTCCTTCCTCAGCCTCCCAAGTAGCTGGGATTAGAGGTGCGCACCACCACACTCAGCTAATTTTTGTATTTTTAGTAGAGACAGGGTTTCACCATTTCAGTCAGGCTGGTCTCAAACTCCTGGCCTCAAGTGCTCTGCCTGCCTCGACCTCCCAAAGTACTGGGATTACAGGCGTGAGCCACCGCGCCCAGCCTCTGTGTCTTTTCACTTTCCTGATGGTGTCCTTATAGTTTTCATATGTTCCTATCTTGATTTGTATTTTTCTTAGGAATGGCTCTTGAATTATGTCAGATGCCTTTTTGATGTAATAGCCTAATGATGTTACTTTCCTAAATTGGTTGTTGTAATGAATGATACTGATATATAAGGCGGATCCATCCTTGCCTTCCTGGGATAATTCTGTTGGTCAAGGGCAATTTTTCTTATGAGTCATGGTCGTATTTGAGTTAGTAATGTATTTTTTTCTTTTTCCTCAACTCCATGGCCCCCCATTCACAGTTCAGACCATGACTAGGGCCTGGGCAGAGACGTATATAGGGTAGGATCTCTTCTTTTTCTATACAGTCAGTATAAGAACAGAGAAGGCAGGCCCACTTCTTTTTCTATGCAGTCAGTGTCAGAACACAGCCTGTGGTAAGCACCAGGAGGCCTCAGTTAGTAATATATTATTTAGAATTTTGCCACTATAAAAAATTTGCTTATAGTTTTCTTGTTTTACTATATTTAACAAGTGTTGGTATTAAGGTTATGCCAGGTATTAAAAGGAAATCAGAAAAGAATAGAGATTCCATTTTGTATGTGTTAAAATAGCATAGACATCTCTTAAGTTAACTATATGCGCATTTAGAACTAATGCCTTTTTTAAATAGGCAATTTTTAACTATTTTGTTCTCTGATTATTGCTCTACAGATTCTAGGGGGATAATTTTGGATAGTGTATGTTTGCTAGGATGTTATGGTTTGTGCATTTGTGCATAATCTCCGATTATTTACCTTGATCATTTCCATACCTGTGAATACTTCTTTTTCATCCTAAAACTGTGTGCATGCTCTGATGTGGTTATGATATATAAATATATATATATTATATATATATATTATTTCCGTTCTTCTCTTTACCTTGACAGGTTTCTCATGAATATTTTGTTGTCTTCTTTAATTTTTTTTTTTTTCAGCCTCCCGAGTACTGGGATTACAACACACACCACCATACCCCTAATTTGTTTGTATTTTAGTAGAGGATGGAGTTTCACTGTGTTGGCCAGACTGGTCTCGAACTTCGACCTCGTGATTCCCGTAGGCCTCCAAAGGCTGGGATTACAGGTGTGAGCTACTGTGCCCTGACTTTTTTTCCTTTTGTTG
Source organism: Rhinopithecus bieti (assembly GCF_001698545.2). Classification (NCBI taxonomy): domain Eukaryota; kingdom Metazoa; phylum Chordata; class Mammalia; order Primates; family Cercopithecidae; genus Rhinopithecus; species Rhinopithecus bieti. The sequence goes on from NW_016815171.1 coordinate 72,187, forward strand.
AGACAAGGTCTCTCTGTCATCCAGGCTGTAGTGCAGTGTGCGATCTCGGCTTACTGCAACTGCCACTCCTAGCTCAAGCAATCGGCTAATTTTTGTTGTTGTCTATATATATTTTGTTTGTTTGTTTTTGATTTTTTAAGATGGAGTCTTGCTCTGTTGCCCAGGCTGGAAGTGCAGTGGAGGCGCAATCTCGACTCACCTTCAACCTCTGCTCCAGTTCAAAGCAATCTCCCCCGCTCAGCCTCCTTAGTCGCTGGGATTACAGTGTGTGCCCACCAATGCGCTAAATTTTTGTATTTAGCGTAGAGGACAGGGTTTCCACCATGTTGGCCAGGCTGGCCTGGAACTCCTGCTCAGCGATCCATCTCACCTTGGCGCTCCCCAAAGTCCTGGATTACAGGCGTGAGCCACGTTGTACCTGCGCCTTTTTTTTTTTTAATTCTGTAAGATTGAACATTTATTCATTCTACTTTAGCTTTTATTTTTAAACATTAAAAATAATTTGCCAAATATTCTTTTTTTCCTCTTGTGACCTAGCCAAAGATAAAATATTCTTTTAAATATAGCTTTAGCTATGTCTCAAATTTTGTTATGAAGTCTAAAATTTGTTATCAATGCACTTCAATTCGTATGATGTTTTAGAGAATATTCTTAATCGAAATCTGATTTGGGTAGTTTATCGTTTTAATTACTAGATTTTACAGGGATTAGTATCAATTTAAACCTGCCAAAACGTTAATTTTTAAAATGATCAAGATTTTTCTCAAGTCCAAGTTAGCATTATTTTTAAAAATTTGTAAACATATGCCATCGGACGTCAAGAGAAGATGAGTATATTCATTAGGTAAAGTTAAGTTATCATGTCTTGAGCCTAGCTTGTTGATTGGTATTTCTAAATCTGCTTACTTCTTTGTTTGTTTGTTTACTGTGATCCATTCACTCGTAGAAAGATACAATAAAATCTCCTGGCATAATTATGATTTTCTTAAACTTTTGTTTTGAAATAATTATAGATTCATAGGAAGTTGCAAACATAGCACAGAGCCCTGTATACGCTCACCCAGTTTTCTCCAATGATTACATCTTATAAAATCACAATACAATATAAAAATGTAGAATTTGACATTGGTACAAGGTGTGTGCATAGTTCTTTTTTGTTTTTTTGTGTTTTTTTTTCTGAGACAGAGGCTTGCTCTGTTGCCCAGGCTAGAGTGCAATGGCGTGATCTCTGCTCACTGCAACCTCCACCTCCCAGGTTCAAGCAATTCCCCTGCCTTGGCCTCCCAAGTAGCTGGAATTACAAGCATGCGCCATCATGCCCAGCTAATTTTTGTATTTTTAGTAGAGACGGGGTTTCACCGTGTTGGCCAGGCTGGTCTCAAACTCCTGACCTCATGATCCACCTGCTTCGGCCTCCCAAAGTGCTGGGATTACAGGTGTGAGTCACTGCACCAAGCCTAGTGTGTGCATAGTTCTACGTCATTTTGTCATGTGCATAGATTAATGTAACAGCCACCACAATCAAGATACAGAACTACTACTCCTTTATAGTCTTTTTTTTTTCTTGTGAGACGGAGTCTCGCTCTGTTACCTAGGCTGGAGTGCAGTGGCGCAATCTCGACTCACTGCAAGCTCCACCTCCCGGGTTCACGCCATTCTCCTGCCTCAGCCTCCCAAGTAGCTGGGACTATAGGCACCCGCCACCACCACGCCTGGCTAATTTTTTGTATTTTTAGTAGAGACAGTGTTTCACCGTGTTAGCCAGGATGGTCTCGATCTCCTGATCTCGTGATCCGCCCACCTCGGCCTCCCAAAGTGCTGGGATTACAGGTGTGAGCCACCGTGCCCGGCCTAGTCTTTTTTTTTTTAAGACAGGTTCTCACTGTGTTGCCCAGGCTGAAGTACAGTAGTGCCATCATCACTCACTGCAGCCTCGAACTCTTGGGTTCAAGTGATCCTCCCACCTTGACCTCCTGAGTAGCTGAGACTATAGGCGCATGCCACCATGCCTGGCTACTTTCTAAATTTTTTGTAGAGATGAGGGTCTCACCATGTTGCCCAGGCTGGTCTCAAACTCCTGGCCTCAAGCGATCCTCCCACCTTGGCCTCCCAAAGTGCTGGGATTGCAGGCACGAACCACTGTGCCCAGACCTTTTATAGTCTTTACTCCCACCGCCATCCCTAACCCCTGGCAACCAACCATCTGTTTTTCATCTCTCTAGTTTTGCCATTTTGAGAATGTTATATAAATGGAACCATACAGACTGTGATTTATTTTATTTATTTATTTATTTTTTGAGACGGAGTTTCACTCTGTCACCCAGGCTGGAGTGCAGTGGCACAATCTTGGCTCGCTGCAACCTCCTCCTGGGTTCAAGCAGTTCTCCCACCTCAGCGTCCTGAGTAGCTAGGATTACAGGCGCCTGCCACCACACCCAGCTAATTTTGTATTTTAGTAGAGACAGGGTTTCACCATGTTGGCCAGGCTGGTCTCAAACTCCTGATCTCAGGTGATCTGCCCGCCTGGGCCTCCCAAACTGCTGGGATTACAGGCGTGAGCCACCGCGCCTGGCCCAATGTGTGTGATCTTTTGAGGTTGGTTTTTTCACTCAGCATAATGTCCTTGAAAACCATCCAAACTGTTGCTAGAACAATAATTCATTTCTTTTTGTTGCTGAGTAGTATTCCATATTATAGATTTACCACAGTTTGTTTAGCCATTCACCTATTGAGAGCCATTTTGCTTGTTTCCAGTCTGAGGCTATTACATATAAAGTTGTAATGAACAATGTTGTACAGGTTTTTGTGTACACATAAGATTTCCTTTCTCTGGGATGAATGCCCAGAAGTGCAACTGCTGGATCATGTGGTAAGTATTTTAGTTTTTAAAGAAGCTGCCAAACTATTTTCCAGAGTGGCTGTGCCACTTTACATTCCTGCTGGCAATATGTTAGGGATCCAGTTTCCCTGAGTCCTCTCCAACATTTGGTAAAGACCAATATTCAAAGAAAGGAAAATAGTTAAAATGTGCCATTTTTAAAAGGCACCAGTTCTAAATGTGTTTATAGCTAAGCTTTAAAGAAGATAGTATCTATGCCATTTTAACACATAAAGATAAATTTCCTGAGTTCCTTTTAAAAGCTGGCATAACCTTAATAGCAACACTTGTTAAATATAATACAAAAACAAATATGACTTTTAAGACTTCATATGGTTTAATGCATTTGTGCTGGTTTTATTTGTATGTGTTGAATGATCCTGAAGGCTTATGCTAGTTAGTACTTCTTTATTGTTTCTTTTATTATTAAAAGATATTCCCGG
>NW_016815171.1:78732-93260 GCF_001698545.2 Rhinopithecus bieti
TGATTGTCTTTCTTTTTTTTTTTTTTGAGATGGAGTCTCGCTCTGTCACCCAGGCTGGAATGCAGTGGCAAGATCTCGGCTCACTGCAACCTCCGCCTCCTGGGCTCAAGCAATTCCCCTGCTTCAACCCCCTGAGTAGGTGGGATTATAGGCATGCACCACCACACCCAGCTAATTTTTGTATTTTTAGTAGAGACGGGGTTTCACCATGTTGACCAGGGTGGTCTCAAACTCCTGACCTCGTGATTCGCCCGCCTCGGCCTCCCAAAGTGCTGGGATTACAGGTGTGAGCCACTGCACCTGGCCTCATTCATGTTTCGCTTAATCCCCTTTTAGGTTTTTATTACTTTTGAGTTTTGATTGTTTGGAATTTTGATTTTTTTTTTAATGAATTTCTGTTAGTAGTTGCCTTTACCTTCCTTACAAATATGATTGTATGTATTTTCTATATTACTAAATCCAAATAATATTGTACCGATATCTGCCCATGGAAATTTGTAATTTGCCTTCTCCTCATTTTGTTCAGTAAATTTTCCCAGGGAATTTTTTTGTTTGTTTGTTTGTGTTTTTTTGAGACAGTCTCTCTCTGTCACCCAGACTGGAGTGCAGTGGCATGATCTCGGTTCACTGCAACCTCCGCCTCCTGGGTTCAAGCGATTCTCCTGCTTCAGCCTCCCAAGTAGCTGGGACTACAGGTGCATGCCACCACGCCCAGCTAATTTTTTGTATTTTTAATGTTTCACAGTGTTAGCCAGGATGGTCTTGATCTCCTGACTTCATGATCCGCTCGCCTTGGCCTCCCAAAGTGCTGGGATTACAGGTGTGAGCCACCGTACCCAGCCAGGGAATTTTTAAATTTCTACATAGTTAATAGTAACAGCCTTATTTACTACAGATGCCCAATTACGTTGTTTTTCTTTATCCAGATGTAATTATATATCAATTGCAAGAATCCTATCTCAAAACTGCTTTCCTATTTTGAGAGTTTTTGTTTCTATTCCATTTACCATTGTTTAGACTATTCCCTTGAGTGTTCTCCTGAGATTGGAATATTGGCATAAAATGCTAGAAATGCTTTTATGTCTAAAATTGTCTTTCTTTTGCTCTGACAATAGAATGGTATCTAGCTAGGGTGGGTTTAGAATTCTTGGATCTCAGACCTTCTCTCGCAATAATTTGTAGAGTTTTCTTCTAACATGGCCTCTGTTTTTGTAAATACATCTAGTGCCACTGTGATCCCTTTTCGTTGTAAATGACGTGTTGGTTCTGCCTGGAAGTGTTGGAAATGTCAGTATCTGAGGTCATCGATTCAGTCCATGAGAGTTTATTGATTGGGGTGCTAAGGTGGTGAATGATTGCAAGTCTGGGATTCACAGGGATTACAAGTCAGTTTTGGGGGGCCTGTGGCAGTCCTGGATTGGGACCTATGGACATTGGTTATTATAGTACTGTGTGAGTTGCTATGTGATGAACTGGAACTTCTATTACTGAGGGTTTTATGGGAGTCATTGATCCTATTGATGATGTGCTGCCTGGGTTGGTGATAACTTGAGGAGCCTGTGGAAACCAGTTGATGACACCATTTGGTACACAGTTTTTGTCAAGCAATGTGGGCTATAGGGATTTAGGAGCCTGTGCAGACCTGCTGGTTTTCAGGGCCTGATGGGAATTGCAGAAGAGAAGGGACAAGTTTGAGTTTTCATCTTTGACAGAAGAGGGTGGGCTCTGTTCTTTGCACAGAATGTACACTGAATTACACAGAAGCTCAGTTTATGCTCAAGTGGCATGGTCAGTGCTCAGCCAGAGCACTTTGAAGGTAGCAGGAACCACAGTGTTTATTGTGATTCTGCCTTGAATAGAGTACCAAATGGCTCAATAGTTAAGAAAGTATGCTTTGGAGCCAGGCATACCTGAGTTTGAATCCTTGTCCTTCCCCCTCATCTGAGTGATCTTGGGGTAAATTTCTTAATATTTCTGAACAGCTCTATCTGATGGTAAATGGGATTAGTAATAATAGTAATGCCTAGTCCACAGGATGAGTGTGAAAATTAAATGAGGTACCTAATAAAACATGCCTTGCACCTTGTAATAATAGCACTATTTAAAATGAGTTGAGCATGTTCCAGGTACCAAGTAGGTGTGCGTAGAAGCATCATTTCATTTAATTCTAACAACCCTATGAGATAAGTATTTTCATCCTGTTTAAGATGAAAAAACTTCACATAAAATGACTTCCTCAGATTCTAGCTAGAACATAGAAGAGCTTGAATACAAATGCTCATTCATTTTACACCAGATCTTGTGAATTTTCCCCATGTTTTGCTTTAATACTTGGTGTGGGTTTTACCGAACTTTTCTCTTCTGCAGCATCCAGCACAGTGAGCTTCCCCTGGGCACCACCAGAAAATATTTATGGGTGAACGTGGAGTGATGACCATGTGGACACTGTCTTTCCAGGGTTTCTTGGAGCCTCTGCAGAGTCTGGGGGCTAGGCTCCTTAGTGGAAACTGCAGGATCTTCCTTCTGACTCCTGCTTGCCTCGCCCCAGCAGCTCCGGTTGAGTCCACAGATGCCAGCTCAGCTTCCAGCTTGGGAAAGAGTGGGGTTGTCAGCAGGAGAGCCTGAGGGCTGAGGCCCAGCGTGAACATGGCAGCTAATGGGGACTCTTCCCCATGGTCCCCGGTCGTGGCTGCAGAGGGACGTGGCAGCTCATGTGAGGTGAGGAGGGAGAGGACCCCGGAGGCAAGAATTCATTCAGTGAGAAGATACCCTGACCTGTCCCCAGGGCCTCAGGGCAGGAGCAGGTGAGTCAGGGGAAGCGGCAGATTCCGGACCTGCTGCCCTGGAGACAGATCAGGGTCCTCCCACTGAGAGTGAGCACCACTTGACTGATGCGGCCACATCCAGAGCCCCACGTGTTTCAGTGGACAGGGTAATGTGGCTGATTACACTAGAGGAGAGGGAGGATGTGGAGGGTGAGCCCCACAACCTAGGGAGTGGGGGCAGCTCCCTGCAGGGCAAATGAGGGTGAGGTCCAGGTGGAAGCAGCCACTATCCATAGCCAGGGAGACTCCATCCGCCACCCCAGCACCAACCCTTCCCTCTCCATCGGCTCTTTACAGACGTCAGCTGATCCCCACCAGTGCCCCCTTCCCCCAGGTCTCTGGGGATCTGGCAATTTCTCCTCTATCCTGATTTAGGTAGAGAAAAATCCTTTTTCTTTGGAACTTAGAGACTGGCAGGGTAGTAGGGCCACCATAGTCTCTGGGTCCCTTCTGGCTCTCCCTCTTCCTTTCAAAGATGAATAAAATGGCCAGGCACAGTGGCTCATGCCTATAATCCCAGCACCTTTGGGAGGCTGAGACGGGTGGATTGCTTAAGGTCAGGAGCTCAAGACCAGCCTGACCAACATGGCGAACTCCCGTCTCTACTAAAAATACAAAAAGTTAGCTGAGCTTGGTGGCGCATGCCTGTAATCCCAGCTACTTGGGAGGCTGAGGCAGGAGAATCGCTTGAACCTGGGAGGTAGAGGTTGCAGTGAGCTGAGATCACACCACTGCACTCCAGCCTGAGTGACAGAGTGAGATTCCGTCTCAAAAACAAAAAAGAAAGATGAATAAAATGCCCCAGAAGACACATGACTCGCCCAGGCCTCTCAGGTTGGCGGTGACACCACTAGACTGGAGTCAGGTCTCCTGACTGTGTCTTCCACCCTCACCACACCACAGCTGAGATTAAGTTTCCTGCTCAGAGCTCCCGTTCAGATAGAGTTCCCATTGAGATTCTGTAAGCCGAGGAGGACCACGAGCAAGCCAGACCCTGCCCGACAGCTCCCTCCTTTCAGACCTGCCTGTGGATGCTGTTGACTCTGGAAGGGTTCATTGTCTCAGGGGCTCAGGGTCATGTGGTCATTAGGATAACATTAAACTTTTAAATATTATTTTTTGGTCATTTTATAACTTCATAATAAAATATTAGAAAGTATAGTTTAGCAAATAGAAGAAACTAAAAAATTACTTGTCGTTCCAACATTACCCAAAGCTAACCAGTGTTAACATTTAGCTGTATTTCCTTTCAGTGGTTTTTTCCTTTGTGTGTGCGTGTGTGTGAGTATATGTGTGGGGCCTGAGTGTGCATGCATACTGTACACATACACATATATAGCTAAAGTTTTAAAACAGAATGATACTCTTTGGTTACCTCATTTTTAACTGGGCAGTTTAACATGATTTGCTAGGCAGCAAGTATTTTTCTTCATACACTTATGATGTCCATAATTTAGCCAGTTCGCTATTTTTTAAATTTTATTTATTTATTTTAATGTTTTTTCCTCTGAGGCAGTCTCCCTCTGTTGCCCAGGCTAGAGTGCAGTGTTGCAACCTCAACTCACTGCAGCCTCAACCTCCCGGGCTCAGGCGATCCTCCCACCATAGCCTCCCAAGTAGCTGGGACTACAGGCACATGGCACCACACCCAGCTGGTCTCAAGCTCCTGGGGTCAAGTAATCTTCCTGCCTTGGCCTCCCAGAGTGCTGAGATTACAGGCGTGAGTCACCACCATGCCCCGCAAATTTTATTTTTAATTGATGAATAATAATTGTGTATATTTATGGGATACAATGTGATGTTTTGATATTTGTATACATTGTAGAATATTTAAATCAACCTAATTAACATATCCATTACTTCAAAGACTTATTTCTTTTGTGATGTGAACTTTTTTTTTTTTTTTTGGAGGACGGTCAGTCTCGCATCTGTCGCCCGGGCTGGGAGTGCAGTGGGCGGATCATCAGCCTCACTGCCAAGTCGGCTCCCGGTTTTATGCCATTCTTCCTGCCTCAGGGGCCTCCGAGTGCTGGACTCAGACGCCCGCCACCTCGCCCGGGCTAGCTTTTTGTTTTTGTTGGCGGGGTTTTCACCGTGTTTAGGCCAGATTGGTCCGGCATCTCCTGACCTTGTGATCGCCGTCTTGGTCCTCCAACGCTGCCTGGGATTACAGGGCTTTTGGCCACCGGCACACGCCCGCAATGTGAACATTTAAAATCTGCTCTGGGGACGGGCGAGGTGGGCTCCGCCTGTCAATCCCAGCCTTTTGAGGCCGGAGGCGGGCGCGTCACGACGGTCAGGAGGATCGAGACCATCCTGTTTGCTACATGGTTGACCCCCCGTTCTCTAAATATACAAAAAAATTAGCCTGGGGCGGTCATTGGGTGGTTGGGTGCCTGCTGTCCCAGCTACTCGGGGGCTGAGGCCAGCTGAGGATATGACATGAACCTGGGAGGTGGGCTTGCAGGTGGCGGGAGATCGTGCCACTGCACCCAGCCTGGGGCCGGACAGATCGAGCTCCGTCTCAAAAAAAAAAAAAAAAAAAAATTTGCTCTCTTTGCAGTTTTTGAAATACGTTAACATCATTATCTAACTAGCACCAAATCCCATAGGATCTCAAAAACTTACTTCCCTCTAACAAAACTTTTATACTTGACCAGTGTTCCCCCCCTCCCCCCCCCCCCCCCCCCCAACCAGTTCATAATAATGTGGCATTTAGGCCGGAGGTGCGGTGGCTCAAGCCTGATCCCAGCATTTTGGGAAGGCCGAGGGCGGATGCGGATCACAAGGTCAGGAGATCGAGGGACCATCCGGCTACATGGGGGTGAAACCCCCGTCTTTTTTACTAAAAAGTACCAAAAACTGCAGGCTTGAGGTGGCTTGGGGGGCTGTAGCTCCAGCTACCTTTTTTTGGTGAGGCCTGAGGCAGGGAGCATGGCGGGTGAACCTGGGGAGGCGGAGCTTGCATGTGGGAGCTGAGATCGGCCACTGCACTCCAGCTTGGGGCGGGGACAGGCGGGCTCTGGTCTCAAAAAAAAAGAAAAATATAGATAATAATAATGTGCATTTAGGGTATTTCAGGTTTTCTATTGTGATTAAACTACTATGATAAAATTCCTACATTTAAATCTTTCTGCCAGCTGGGCATGGTGGCTCATGCCTGTAATCCCAGCATTTTGGGAGGCCAAGGCGGGCAGATAGCTTGAGCTCAGGAGTTTGAGACCAGCCTGGGCAATATAGTAAGACTCTGTCTCAGCAAAAATACAAAAATTAGCCGGGTGTGGTGGTGTGCACCTGTAGTTCCATGTACTTGGGAGACTGAGGTGAGAGAATCACTTGAGCCCAGGAGGTTGAGGCTACAGTGAGCCAAGATCACACCATTGCACTCCAGCCTGGGTGACAGAGTGAGACTCTGTCTCAAAATAAATAAATAAGTAAATAAATAAAGACATCTTTCTGCCAAGTCATTGAAATTATATTTTTCAGTCAAAGGTATAGGGGCATTAAATAGCAAGTGAATCAATGCTCGACAGTAGTACACTTCCACCTTGTCTAAGCTCTGCCCAGTCGTGTCAGTCACGGACCCACAGATTAGGGCCATGACAATGTGGTCCTCCCCACTCCTGCACATGGCCTCTTGCCCAGCCAACAGTGGGGATTTCTAGAAGAATGATTCTGGAAGGCACATTTCTCCATTCATCTCTTCCTTCCTAACCACAAATCTCTGACCCACCTCAAGAAGAGATGGAAATGACCGAGACCCTGGGGGGAATATTATTTATTGACTTATTTATTGGTTAGGGTCTTGGTTTTTTCATTAAACATCAGGGAGCAGGGTATAGGCAGAGATACCTAGGAACCAATAAAAATGTCCCCAGGGTTTGAGGAGCAGCCAGTTGTACCAAGAAACAGTGGCTGAAGATGGAGAATAAGCAGAGGGATCAGTAAGGTAAAGAGGGCTGGAGGGAGCCACAAGGGAATAAGGAACAGGGACCATGGCGCACTTACTAGAGATGAAGAATAGCCAACGGGTCCAGGATACAGGTGGAAGAATAATGAAACAAACAGGACATGAGTCAGACGCTGGAGCCAGAGACCAAGAAACAGTTGCTGAGGCTGGAGAAGTGGTGATCATTGGGGAGCAGGGAAGAGCCGAGGGTTAAAGAACAGTGAGAAGGATCATGAAATAGGAGGAGGTACCAGGAAACAGAGGAACCAGAAAACAGCCAGACGGAGCAGTCAGTATCCAGAGGGGTGAGGAAGCAGAAGAATCAGATAAAATGGAAAAAGCAAACATACCCAAGGAACTGGGTATGAGCCTGAGGGACAAGCAACTTCCCGAGGAACCAGGAAGCAGTTCCTTGGTTTAGAAGAGAGCTTGAGGGTATAAGCAAAAGACAGAGATACCAGGGAACAAGAAATGGGAAATATGACCCAGAGAATGGGTTGCAGCCAGAGGAACCAGGAGACAATTGCTGAGGCTGTAGAATGGGCAGAGGGATCAGGGAAGGGACAGAGTCCATGGAACAGGTGGAAAGATGAGAGAAGAGCCTCTGAAGCTGCAGAATGGCCTAGAGTACTGTGGAACATCTGGAGCAAGGAACGGTCACTGAGGCTGGGGGGCAGCCAGAGGGAGCAGCCAAAATGTGCTTGGGGCTGAGGGTCCACCAGAGGCCCTGGGAAGTAACCAGAGGAATAGGGAACAGGTCAAGTGAGCATTAAACATGTATCCAGTGTGGGGTAGCAGCCTGATTGACCAGTGGCCAGCTAGAGAGAGCAGAGGAGAACCAGAAGGAATGGTATAACTGAAGCGAGTTAACAGCCCAAGGGCCCATGCAGTAGTTACTGGCGTGAAGGCACAGTTGGAGAGGCTGGGAAACAGCCAGAGTTCCCAGGACCATCCCGGTTTGCCTGTGACTGAGGGGACATGGGACTTCCAGTGCTAAAACAGGAACATTCCTGGGCAAACTGAGACACTTGGCCACCCTACCCAGGAAGCAATCAGAGGAACCAGCCAATAGTTAAATGTAATGTGAGTAATGGAGGCAGTGCAAGTACAGAATCCACCTGTGGCATAGAACACGCAGTAGTGCGTTTTAATGGGTAAGGGCGTAAGCTAGCTAGTTAGGTACTGCTCAGAGTGTGGTCCACAGACCAGATGGGTGAACATCGCGGGAGAGCATAGTAGAAATGTATTCAATGGCCAGGCACGGTGGTAATCCCAACACTTTGGGAGGCCAAAGCGGGAGGATTGTTTGAGGCCAGGAGTTCAAGACCAGCCTGGGCAACATGGTGAAACCCCATGTCTACAAATATATATATATGTATCAAAAAAAAACTAGCCAGGTAGGGTGGTACTGAGGTGGGAGGATCATCTGAGCCCGGGAGGTAGAGGCTGGTGAGCCATGATTGTGCCACTGTACTCCAGCCTGGGTGGCAGAGTGACGCCCCGTCTCAGAAAGAGGAAGGGAGGAAGAAGGGAAGGAAAGAATGGAAAGAAAGAAATGTACTCAAGGAACTGTCCAAGGACAAGGAAGAATCAGGAGACTAGAGATTAGTCAGCAGAATCCAACAGCAGTCAGTCTGTGTGAGCCAGGAACAGCTGGAAGGAACAAGAAAGGCCCTTAGGGACCAGGGAACAGTCAGGTAGACTAGCACACAATCAGAATGGTGCCACAGAACAAGGATCAGCTGGAGGGACAACAAAGGGAGCACAGGGCAGTCAGAACAGGAAACAATAGTTAGAGGGATCCAGGTAGAGTCAAAGAAAGCAATAAAAGAACGGGGATATTCAGAAGGAACAAGAGCCATTTAGAGGGAATAGGAAAGAGAGGGACCAAGGAAAAGTCAGAGGGAACAAGAACCAGCAGAGGGAGCAGGGACAGATCTGGGCAGGCAGAAAACAGCTGTACAGGAAGCAGCAAGGGAAGCGGGGAAAGCCAGAAAGAGGGAAGAACAGTTGCAGGGCCACAGAGAACAGTCCCGGGGAATAGGAAACACTCAGATGGACAGGGAGGAGTAAAAGTAAAAATATAATTTAAAAATTAGCTGGGCATGGTGGGGTGCACCTGTAGTCTCAGCTATTCAGGAGGCTGAGGCCGGAAGGATCCCTTGAGCCCAGGAGTTTGAGGCTGCAGTGAGTCATGATTGCACCACTGCCCTTCAGCCTGGGCAACAGAGCAAGACCGTGTCTCAAAAAAGTAAAAAAAAAAAGAAAATATCCTTCATGTTTTTTTCACAAAAACCGAAGCAGGGTCTCTGCGTACTGGCTACCAGCTTGTCTACGTCCCATGAGACAGAAACACCCATGCACACAAGTTACATGGAGCAGGGTTATTACAGGTAGGCAGCGAGGGACAGCAGAAGCCTACGATTCATTGCAAGCTGGTCCCCCAAGGCTCATGAAAGCTGCTTGGTACAGCTGGAGTCTCATCTGCGCGTGCCCCACTTGCGCCACAGCTGAGGGATCCCAGAAAGCAGCCCGTGTGGGGTTTTATATCCTAGGACAACCCAACGTTCAGGGCTAAAGCACTGGACATCCTGTTTCCAGGAGAGCCCCCAGCTCTCTCTCCTGTTTAGACCAGTCCCTCCACAGCTCAGGATGTTCCATTTCCAGCACATTCTACAGTTATTCTTGAGAACTGCAAGCAAGAAAGAGGGGACAACTGGGTTGGTCCACGGCCACCCAGAAAATTATCCTGCAAAGACCAGGGCGCCCCCAGCCCTGGGGGAACCTGCAGAGCAGCTGGGTCCCTCGCCCCAGGCTTACTTCCAGCAATGCTCCTATGTGCCCTGGAAGCCCTTCTGCTAGGCCTGGGGCAGAGTGAAAGGGCAAGATCACACCAGGAGGTGACAGAAGTATCCTGAGGCAGGAATGAGAGCAGCCCCGAAGCAAGAGGCCTGAGCCCCCAGCCAGCTGCAGGATAGGACAGAGCAGGTGCCTAAGGGATCAGGGACAGACTGGGCAGTCGGCAGCCAGTCCTGGCAGCAGAGTATACCCCCAGGGGTGAGGGTGCAGAATGTGCTGGGACTGAGATGACCCTGAATGGAGACATTGCTGCATGACTAGCTGGAGAGCCATGAGGCTCTGGGATGGGGGCCCTTACCTAGTATGAGGAAGTCCTTGTAGGAGTCCTTGTGGTGGTAGGGACACACGCCATCCTCCATGGTAGATACTGCCCAGAAAAATGACACCTTTTCATATGTGGCAGGTGAGGCTGGAATCTGGGTGTGTCTGTGTTATCAGCTTTCTCCCCACATCTCTCCAGAGCCCTCTTTCACCACCCTACACATTCCTTCCCAGCCATGGTGGAGTCCAAAGCTTCTATTTTGGTGGGGGAAGGGACCAAACAGGGCAGTGTACCTTGTCTGTATTTCTATTGCATCTGTCAATGCTTGTGATGCCTGGCATGGTGTTTGTGCATGTGAACGTGGCATTGTTAATGTGACCTTCATGACTTCCAGGGAGGGAGAGACAGGTGAGGTGGTTTTTTGTCTACCAGCTCCCAGTGCATATAATAAAAGTTTTTACAGCCAGGTGCTGTGGCTCATGCCTGTAATCCCAACTACTTAAGAGGCAAGAGGGTTGCTTGAGCCCAGGAGGGAGGCCAGCCTGGGCAACACTGTGAGACATCCTCCCCCCCCCCCGCCACCATCTCTACAAAATGTAAAATAAAATTTAAAAGTTAGCTGGGCATGGTGGTGTGCACCTGTAGTCTCAGCTACTAAGGAGGCTGAAGCGGGAATGATCCCTTGAGCCCAGGAGTTTGAGGCTGCAGTGAGCCGTGATTGCACCACTGCATTCCAGTCTGGGCAGCAGAGCAAGATCCTGTCTCAAAAAAATAAAATAAAGAGGCCCCGGGCATGGGTGGCTCACACCTGTCTATAGGCAGTATCCTTTGTGTGTTGTGTGACAGTCGTGTAGGTGGCCCAGATCACTTTGAGGCCGAGGATATTCTAGACAGCCTGACCAACATGGTGAACCCCATCTTCTTACTAATAGTAATACAAATTAGCCAGGCGATGTGTGGCAGGGCGCCATATGAATTCCCAGCCCTACTCAGGGTGAGGCTGAGGCACGCCGGACTTGGGCTTGAACCCTATGAGAGAGAAGAAAGAGAGAAGAAGAGGTTGTTAGTGAACCGACGATGCACCACTGCCCACTCCAGCCCTGGGCGACAGAGGAGATTCGTCTCACAAAACAAAAAAAAAAAAAGGAAAAAAGAAATATCCTGGCCATGTGTCAGATGGACCGCGTGGAAGCTCACGTCTCTCGGTCAATCCCAGTAGGCGAGCCAGGTTCACCTGAGATCAAGAGTTCAAGACCAGCCTGGCCAACATAGTGAAACCCTGTCTTTACTAAAAATACAAAAATTGGTTAGGCACGATGGTGGGCGCCTGTAATCCCAGCTACTGGGGAGGCTGAGGCAGGAGGATCACTTGAACCTAGGAGGTGGAGGTTGCAGTGAACCAAGATCAAGCTACTGCACTGCAGCCTGGGTGACAGAGTAAGACCCTGTCTCAAAAAAAAAAAGAAAGAAAAGAAAATATCCTTAATTTTTTTTTACAAAGACAATAGATACTGTACATATATTGAATACTGATTTTTTTGAATACTGATTTTTAAATCACTGTTTTAAACCTTTTATCATGAAATATTATATATATTTTAAATAATGCCACTAGAAATATTCTTGAATGCATCTCCTGTTGTACATGTGCATATATTCCACGTGAGTGTATATATTTCCATGAGTGGACTCACTGTGTCATATTGCTTGCATGTCTTCAACATTACCACTTAGGGCCAAAATACTTCCCAGCATGATTGTAGCAATTCCCACCTCCTCCATCAGCAATATGAGAGTTCTCCTTGCACCATATTCTCTTCAACACTTGGTACTATCAGTCTTTTTCATTTAAGACTTTCTAGAGGTTGTGTAGTGGTATCCATTGTAGTTTTAATTTGTATTCCCTTGCTACTAAGAAGGTTAAATCTTTTTTTATATGTTTATTAAAGCCTTGGATTTCCTCTTTTGTAAAATGAATGCTTCACCCATTTTTCTACTAGGTGGTCTCTTTTTTTCTTACTGGTTTGTACAAGTTCTTTACATCTTCTAGCTCTGAGCCTTTTGTTGATAATGTATGTTGGAGATATCTTCTCCTACTCTGTGGCTTTCCCTTTGTTCTCTTTTAATGCTATCTTTTAAATGAATAGTAGTTCTAAACTTTGTTTTAGAAAGACTTAATCAATTTTCATGTTTCATGTTTGAGAACTATTTTCCTAATTCAAGGTCATGAAGATAGCCATCCGTATTATCTTCTAAAGGCTTTATACTTTTTGCCTTTCACATTTAAGTCTATAATACATCTGGAATTTATATATATTTTTGAAATGGGATCTCACTCAGTCACCCAGACTGGAGTACAGTGGCACAAGCATGGTTCACTGCAGCTTCCACCTTCCAGATTCAAGAGATCGTCCCGCCTAGCCTCCTGAGTATCTGAGACTGCAGGCACATGCCACCCCACTTAGCTAATTTTTATGTATGTGCTATATATTTTATTTTTTTATAGAGACAGAGTCTCGCCATATTGCCCAGACTGGTTTTAAATCTGGACTCAAGCAATCCTCCTGCCTCGGCCTCCCAAAGTGCTGGGATTACAGGCATGAGCCACAGCACCTGGCCTTGGAATTGACTTTTTTTTTTTTTTTTTAGACTGAGTCTCGCTCTGTTGCCCAAGCTGGAGTGCAGTGGCCTGGTCTCGGCTCACTGCAACCTCCGCCTTCTGGACTCTAGCAATCCTCCTGCTTCAGCCTCCCAAGTAGCTGAGACTATAGTCACGTGCCACCACGCCCGGCTAACTTTTGTATTTTTAGTAGAGAAGAGATTTCTCCATGTTGGCCAGGCTGGTCACCAACTCCTGACTTCAGGTGATCCACATGCCTTGGCCTCCCAAAGTGCTAGGATTACAGGCGTGAGCCACTGCACCCGACCTGTACTCTATATTCTGTTGCAATGGATTATTTGTCTGTCCTAGCACCAGGACAATAATGTCTTAAATTTTCATTGCTTTGTAAGTCTTGAGGTCTTGTAAAGTATGTCCTCCCACATTGCTTTAATTATTCTAGAGCGTCTTGGCAGGCCGGGCACAGTGACTCACGCCTGCAATCCCAGTGCTTTAGGAGGCTGAGGGAGGAGGATCACTTGAGGCCGGGAGTTCTAGACCAGACTAGGCAACCTAGGGAGACCCCCATCTCTACAAAATACAAAAAAACAAAAAAAAAAAAAACAAAGCAGGATATGGTGGCGTATGCCTGTGGTTGAGGCTGCATTGGGCTGTGGTTGTGCCACTGCACCCTAGCCTGGGTGACAAAGTGAGACCATGTCTCTGAAAACAAGATACAAAATAATTTTTTTAAAAGAAATTGTCTTGGCTATTCCTGGCCATTTGCATTTCCACAGAAATTTTAGAATTGGTTTGTCAGATTTTACAAAAATCCTGTTGTGATTTCAATTGGGATGGCATTGAATGTATTGATTTCTGCTTTTTAAAGACTTTCTTTTGGGTTTTACTCTATTGTTATTTTTATAACGTCTTTATTTCAATACTTAATGCATGGAATTTTGGACTTTATTCTTTTGTAATATAAGCACTGAAGACCCTAATTTCCACTTTAGTTACCATTTCTTAATTCAACAAATTCTTACATGTACTGATTACATTGATATTTAGCGTATCTTCTTAGACGATCAGTTATTTTGAACTGTATTTTTAAACTTTAAAATGATGATTTCTGAAAAGTTTCTTCTTATTACTGATTTCTGACTTAAATACACTTGGTTTAGAGATGGTCTGTAAGAGACGGTTTTTGTATATTCTCTATCTGTGTGCCCTTCCTGGGCCATCTCATCTGTTTCCCAGCTCTATATGAGAACTCCCAGATCTTATCTCTATTCTAGCCCATCTTATTGTATAACTCCCTGCATGTTTTATTTCAACATGGACAAAATGTAACATTATGTTTCATTCTTTATTTCACCTTTATTTCAACATGGACAAAATATAACATTGTGTTTCATTCTCTTCCCTACTCCCTTCCTAATCTACTAGCCCCTCTCAGTATGTACCACCACCCTCTGCATGGTTGTACAAAACCAATAACTGAGAATTGCCCTAGAATTCTTTCTTTTTCTCACTCCCATAATTCAACCTCTTTAAAACACAGTATCAACACCTTCTTTTTGTTTATTTGTTTGTTTGTTTCTGAGATGGAGTCTCACTCTGTCGCCCAGGCTGGAGTGCAGTGGCATGATCTCAGCTCACTGCAACCTCTGCCTCCTGAGTTCAAGTGATTCTCCTGCCTCAGCCTCCTGAGTAGCTGGGATTACAGACACCAACCATGCCTGGCTAATTTTTGTATTTTTGGTAGAGACGGGGGTTCTGCCGTGTTGGCGAGGCTGGTCTCGAACTCCTGACCTCAGGTGATCTGCCTGCCTCAGCCTCCCAAAGTGCTGGGATTACAGGCGTGAACCACCACGCCTACCAACACCTTCTTTTACTTGCCCATGACAACTACTGCCTTAAGTCCAGATTGTCTTATTCTCTCACATAAACTCTGTAGTGCGTCTCCAGATCAATCTGGACTCACCCATTTCAAATATTCCTCGTGATCTATCCTTTTTTTTTTTTTTTTTTTTT
>NW_016815171.1:94445-99462 GCF_001698545.2 Rhinopithecus bieti
AGCTCACTGCAAGCTCCACCTCCCGGGTTTAGCCATTCTCCTGCCTCAGCCTCCCCAGTAGCTGGGACTACAGGCGCCTGCCACCACGCCCGGCTAGTTTTTTGTATTTTTTTTTTAGTAGAGACGGGGTTTCACCGTGTTAGCCAGGATGGTCTCGATCTCCTGACCTTGTGATCCTCCCATCTCTGCCTCCCACAGTGCTGGGATTACAGGCTTGAGGCACCGCGCCCGGCCTGAATAAGCTTTTTAACTCTCACAAAATAAAATACAAAACTAGGTACTTAGTGAAAACCCTACATGATACATTACGGTAAAAAGCATTAAAAACAGCTTGCTATCTACCTTCTTCCATCCCCCAGTGCTGACCATGCTGCCTTGAACAGGATTGTGTCGTTACAGGCTTCAGTGTCATTTGAGGATGTGACTGTGGACTTCAGCAGGGAGGAGTGGCAGCACTTGGATCCTGCCCAGAGACGCCTGTACTGGGATGTGACACTAGAGAACTACAGCCACCTGCTCTCAGTGGGTAAGCATAGCTGCCCTATGCATCTGCTAGTGAGGGTATTTCCATTCTCGGCTGCTGAGTGCTGCCCGACACCTAAACTATGTGATGGTGTCATCCTGGATTTGTCTGGGATTCAGTTCCTTTTCACCTCTGTGATTATTACTCTATTCCCAGTGAAATGTGTTTATTTTTCTGAAAAGCAAAGGGAAAGTATCAGTGAAAGGCCCCTGAAATCCAGTCAGCTGGACCCAATCATGTATCATGTCCTGTTAACAGGGTACCAAGTTCCCAAGTCAGAGGCCGCCTTCAAGTTGGAGCAAGGAGAGGGGCCATGGACGCTGGCAGGGGAAGCCCCACATCAGAGCTGTTCAGGTGAGTGGGTGTGACCCAGACAGACAGGGACATGGAAGTCAGTCTCACTTTCCCTAGGAAAGCCTGATGCCTTTGAAACACTCTGAAGATAACCCATCTTGAAAGTTCTAAACCTTTGGAGTCAATTGGAGATAGTTTACAATAGCCCTCAAATACCTAAATGCCATTTCCATGTATGATCCTTGCCACATTATTGTCTTCTTTGATTAGCCTTTTGGCAAGAGAGCTGTCTCTAGTCTCTGTACTGTGTATCACATACCACCCTGTCTTATCTAGTACCTTTTTGTTCTTCCTACTCTACCCCTGCCCCCCATCTTAGTCTTTTCTTGTATATCCAAGTGTTTTAAAATTTCTGTTGCCCAGGCTGGAGTGCAGTGACATGATCTCGGCTCAATGCAACCTCCACCTCCCAGGTTCAAGTGATCCTCCCACCTCAGCCTCCCAAGTAGTGGGGACTACAGGCACACGCCACCATGCCCAGCTAATTTTTGTATTTTTTGTAGAGACGTGATTTCACCAAGTTGGCCAGGCTGGTCTCGAACTCCTGGGCTCAACTGATCTGCCTGACTCAGCCTCCCAGTGTGCTGGGATTACAGGTCTTTGCTGGGATTACAGGTCTTTTAATTTTTATTTTTATTTTTATTTATTTATTTTGAGACGGAGTTTTGCTCTTGTTGCTCAGGCTGGAGTGCAATGGCACAATCTCATCTCACCGCAACCTCTGCCTCCCAGGTTCAAGCAATTCTCCTGCCTCAGCCTCCCTAGTAGCTGGGATTACAGGCGTGTGCCACCATGCCCAGCTAATTTTGTATTTTTAGTAGAGATGGGGTTTCTCCATGTTGGTCAGGCTGATCTTGAACTCCCAACCTCAAGTGACCTGCCCGCCTCGGCCTCTCAAAGTACTGGGATTACAGGCATGAACCACCGTGCCCGGCCAGGTCTTTTCTTTTATTCCAGTTCTCCATATCCATTCTTTATGCCTCCTCCCATGGGCAGCTAGTCTACTGTGTTTGAACCTTGAAATTGTGTGATATTCTCTTAAAGCCTGAAGTATTGGTTTATAAGTATGTATTTTTAGTATATATAAAACATATTATACTATGTTTCTCAATTCTGTTCCTTTTTTTTTTCCACTCATTCCTATGGTCTCTCCATATTTTAGTGTGTTTGTCTGAGTTTGTTCTTTAAATTGCTACGTAGTATTTCACAATGTCCCCAGCACCACATCATACTTAACCACTCACCTAGTCATGGATGCTGAGCATTGTGTCCAAGTCTCATCTAATACAAACAATTCTGCAATCAACTTCTACATAAATGTTTCCTTACAGGGTGTGAGAATTTCTCAGGGATGTGTAGAGAAGAGAGGATTTGTGCCTAATCATGGAGTATCTCATCCAGAATAGGACTGAGTACCGCCATATTATTCTCAGATTAGCTGCACTGTACAAGGGTTCTGGCTTCCTCAGTGTTTCTGCCTGCCTTGGCCTCCCAAAGTGCTGGGATTATAGGTGTGACCCACCGCGCCCAGCCAGCTCCATATTTTCTGCTGCCTGAACTGCAATTATTCTATTCCTGATTTGATTTGCTGATTCCATTGTTTTTACTACTTCATATTAAATGCTAATGACAGATATCTTTACCTAAAACATTCTATTTCTCTTGTCATGAGCATTATGAAACAAACCTACAACTGTTCTCCATTACCTAGTATATGACAATTAAACTCTTCTTTCAAGGAGATAAAAAACATGGCCACATATTTCCAATTCAACTCATATCTGTATATTTTCTGTAACCTCTGCTCAACTCCATTTTTAATATTTTCTTAACGTTGACCATATCTGATAGTCCTCCCTGAATCTGACTGTTTATTCTGTGCTCTATTCAGATGAGACATTTTCCACCTTGTGATCAGTTCTCACCTGTCTCACAAAATGGCTCTTAATTATTCCAGCCTATATGGCTCTTTCCTTTTTCTCATCCTCCATCCCACAAGAATTCTGAAAAAATCACAGGATTTTAGCATATAGGGTAACTGAGGCTTTTACCTCTATGTTTTCAGAAAGTCTCCGGAATTAAGAGCCTATTTCAGGCTGAGTGTGGTAGCTCATGTCTGTAAACCCAGAACTTTGGGAGGCTGAGGCAGGAGGATCACTTGAGGCCAGGAGTTCAAGACCAGCCTGGGCAACACAACAAGATTCCATCTCTATTTCAAAAAAAAAAAAATTTAAGAAAAAAGAGCCTGTTTCTTTTATAGAAAATCTATTAATTTGACAAAAAAGAATTGCGTGTATTCATCATGTGCAACATGATGTTTTGAAATATGTATACATGAAGAGCCTATTTCTTATAGTATAACTCAGGGTCTTACCGAGGGAGAAACCACAGACTAATGGGAACAGAGAATGGTTAACATAAAGATTCTTTGCAGCCGGGTGTGGTGGCTCACACCTATAATCCCAGCACTTTGGGAGGACAAGGCAGGTGGATCACCTGAGGTCAAGAGTTGAAGACCAGCCTGGCCAACATGGTGAAACCCCATCTCTACTAAAAATACAAAAATTAGCTGGATGTGGTGGCCCACGCCTGTAATCCCAGTTACTTGGGTGGCTGAAGCAGGAGAATCACTTGAACCCAGGAGGTGGAGGTTTCAGTGAGCCGTGGGACTGGAATAATGAGGGATTTGCTAGCAAAAAAAGAAACTCTGAAGAATAAAGGAATAGCAGATAGAAAGCACAGCAGGTTCTTCTAGGGTTGTGAGCGAGTACCCAAGGAAGAGGCTCCCTACTTCCCAGGGATGAGATTCAGACCTTGTAGGGAGGGCACAACCATGGCTCGAGGCAGGTAGAATACTTGCTATGGTGCTGTCCTGGTGGAACTTGCTGGAAATCTGCCCTCTAGGATTCCCGAGAAAACTGTTGATACGGAGGTGACTCACTGGAGCTATTCCACTACAAATCATCTGAGAGTAAACTGGGGGGTGTTGGGTGCTGCTGACTATACAGTGCTACAGGGGCCTGCAGGAACTAGTTGCTTGGGAAGCCATATGAGCTGCAGGAGCTGGGTGCTGGAGAAGTCACCCACACTGCAGGAGCCGAGCTCTAAGAGAAGACCATGAGCCCTGGGTACTGGGAACACTACATGTGCATCAGGAGCCAAGTGTTGGCAAAGATGCCCACACTACATGAGCCTGGTGCTGGACAGGCTACCCCTGCTGGATGAGCCTGCTGAGTGAGCACCCTAGAACCAGGAAGCAAACCCCCCTCTTCCTGCAGTGTCTCTCTAGCATCTTATACTGACAAAGTTTAGTATCATGCCAGCTGGCAGAAGAAAAAAATATTTAAAGAGGCTGAGATCTACTTTTTAAATTTTAATTTTATGGGTACATAGGTATATATATTTATGGGGTACATGGGATATTTGAGGGTTTTGGAGTTTTTTATTTTTGAGAAAGAGTCTCACTCTGTCACCCGGGCTGGAGTGCAGTGGTGCAATCTCAGCTCACTGCAGCCTCCACCTCCTGGGTTCAAGTGATTCTCCTGCCTCGGCCTCCTGAGTAGCTGGGATTACGGGTGCATGCCACCATGCCTGGCTAATTTTTGTATTTTCAGTAGAGATGGGATTTTGCCATGTTGGCCAGGCCGGTCTCAAACTCCTGACCTCAGGTGATCCGCCTGCCTCGGCCTCCCAAAGTGCTGGAATTACAGGCACATGCCACCATGCCCAGCTAATTTTTGTATCTTTAGTAGAGATGGG
This sequence comes from Rhinopithecus bieti, assembly GCF_001698545.2. Lineage (NCBI taxonomy): Eukaryota > Metazoa > Chordata > Mammalia > Primates > Cercopithecidae > Rhinopithecus > Rhinopithecus bieti. The sequence continues at coordinate 99,082 of NW_016815171.1, forward strand.
GTTTTTCCATGTCTCAAACTCCTGGCCTCAAGTGATCCACCCACCTCGGCCTCCCAAAGTGCTGAGGATTACAGACAAGAGCCACCGCACCCAGCCTGCATGGGATATTTTGATACAGGCATACAATGTGTGATAATCACATCAGGGTAAATGGGGCCAGATCCGTTTTTGTTGAGCAGGCAAGGAAGGGTGAATTTGGAACTGAGAGGCAAAACATTGATAACCAGCACACTTATTCTTCACTTTTCTGAAGTGGAGCATGTAGAAAATATTTAGTAAATGAATTTATTGAATTTGGGGATATAGGCAGAGGAGGAGATTTTTTCTCTTTCAGATGAAATTTTCAAGTGTCTGCTCAGAGGAATTCAAAAGAACATACAG
>NW_016815171.1:99499-108849 GCF_001698545.2 Rhinopithecus bieti
TGGCCAGGCCGGTCTCAAACTCCTGACCTCAGGTGATCCGCCTGCCTCGGCCTCCCAAAGTGCTGGAATTACAGGCACATGCCACCATGCCCAGCTAATTTTGTATCTTTAGTAGAGATGGGGTTTTCCATGTCTCAAACTCCTGGCCTCAAGTGATCCACCCACCTCGGCCTCCCAAAGTGCTGAGGATTACAGACAAGAGCCACCGCACCCAGCCTGCATGGGATATTTTGATACAGGCATACAATGTGTGATAATCACATCAGGGTAAATGGGGCCAGATCCGTTTTGTTGAGCAGGCAAGGAAGGGTGAATTTGGAACTGAGAGGCAAAACATTGATAACCAGCACACTTATTCTTCACTTTTCTGAAGTGGAGCATGTAGAAAATATTTAGTAAATGAATTTATTGAATTTGGGGATATAGGCAGAGGAGGAGATTTTTTCTCTTTCAGATGAAATTTTCAAGTGTCTGCTCAGAGGAATTCAAAAGAACATACAGTATATTTGGAAAGGGAAGATGACTGCATGAAATGTTAACACTCTCACCCTTTGTGTATTTGTCCTTTCTGTTATAAAACTGTGCCAAACTGAGTATCAATATGAATGGTACAGTGTCTGCTTTACAAATTCATAGCAAACATAAGCTCCCTAGAAGTATACCAAAATTAGAACTAATATTTAGAAAGACAACACATTTTGGATATGCATGGAGGAACAAAACAAGAGGCTAAATATAGATGTATATCTTCCCCTACGTGATAATTCTGAGGTGAATGGGTCCAGTTCAATAAGTCAACTCTAATCCTGATGGGTCATTCAGGGACCATGTTGTAAGTCACTCTTCTGACATCTCCTGGGGCATCGTTATCACCTGCCTGGTTAATGATGGGTCACTGTGGAGTCCAGTGGGAAGAGGGAAGAGGAAATAAAGGAGATTTGCCCACTGTCTTAAGGCTGGCCTGCAAGTAGCATATATCACTTCTGCTCGTATTCCACTGGTGAGAACACAGCGAGGCCAGTGGATGTAAGTCCTAGCCACGTTCTAATCCTGTGAAAGACGGGGAGAATAGATCTCAGGGGAGGGCCTGCAGATTCTGCCACAGAAAGGCTTTTCCTTTCCTCTTTTATACTTCTTGTTATAAGCATGTATTCCTGGAACCAATAGAAACTTGCACCTGGGGCCAGCGCAGTGACTCACACCTGTAATCCCAGCACTTTGGGAGCCCGAGGTGGGCAGATCACTTGAGGTCAGGAGTTCAAGACCAGCCTGGCCAACATTGTGAAACCCTGTCTCTACTAAAACTACAAAAATTAGCTGGGTGTGGTGGCAGGCACCTGTAATCCCAGCTACTTGGGAGGCTGAGGCAGGAGAACTGCTTGAACCCAGGAGGTGGAGGTTGCAGTGAGCCGAGATTGCACCACTACACTCCAGCCTGGGCTGCAGAGCGAGGCTCCAGTTCAAAAAACGAAAAAAGAAAAAAAGAAACTTGCAGCTGGTTATAGAGTTGGAGTGTAGATATCTATTTACTGTTTGTCTGTGTCAGGATGGCGTGTTGCAACTGGTTTTTCTATAGATATAAAGAAATTGGTGTTTGAGGCATATAGATTTAATGTTCAAATTCACATTAAATTTGAAGAGCTCCACTCATAATGGTATAGAGGGAAAAGCAAGAAGAAGCAGGGAGCTTAGTAAAGTGGTGGAGCTGATATGTATTAAGAACATACCTTCTGAAATATTTCTTCCATGCCAGGCTTCCCCTTCACAGGCTACAGTTTATTCTGGTTACTCTACTCACAATCCAGGCCTCTTACATAGTGGAACTGGACTCTGAGGGTTCAAATCCCATCTCTCCCACTTATTGAGCTATTCGATATTCAGCAAGTTGCATGACTTCTCTGTGCCTGTTTTCTCAATTGTAAAACAATTGATAATCATAGCTACCTCATAGGGTTTAGTGAGGATTAAATGAGCTGTTTCGTGTAAAGCACTTGTAACAGTCCCTGTGCATCATAAATGGTATATAGTTGTTTTGCATTTATTAAGTGTTCTATAAGAATGTTGTGTTGCTGCATGATTGCTACTGTATTGTTCTATGGGCTCTTCCGTTTATCTGTGTTCATCTTGTCTGAACTACATGTCCTCTCTAGCCTCTGCTAATTGTTCTTTGTGTCGTTTTCATTTCTTTCTTTTTCTTTTTAGGTGAGGCTATTGAGAAAATGCAGCAACAGGGAATTCCTGGAGAAATTTTCTTCCACTGTGAGAGATTTGATCAACCCATAGGAGAAGATTCATTGTGTTCTATTTTAGAAGCACTGTGGCAAGATAATGACCAGTTAGAGCGATATCAGGAAAACCAGAATAACCTTTTAAGTCATGTGAAAGTATTGATTAAGGAGAGGGGCTATGAACGTAAAAACATTGAAAAAATAATTCATGTGACTACCAAGCTTGTTCCTTCAATTAAAAGACTCCATAACTGTGACACAATTTTGAAGCATACTTTAAACTCACATAATCATAATAGAAACAGTGCAACAAAGAACCTTGGCAAGATTTTTGGAAATGGTAATAATTTCCCCCATAGCCCTTCCTCTACTAAGAATGAGAATGCTAAGACAGGAGCAAATTCCTGTGAACATGATCACTATGAAAAACATCTCAGCCACAAGCAAGCTCTCACCCACCATCAGAAAATTCATCCTGAGGAGAAGCTTTATATGTGTACTGAATGTGTAACAGGCTTTACTCAGAAGTCGCATCTGTTTGAGCATCAGAGAATTCATGCTGGAGAAAAGTCCCGTGAATGTGACAAGAGCAACAAAGTCTTCCCCAGAAACCCCAGGTTGATGCACATCTGAGTGTTTATACAGCAGAAAACCCTATCTGTGTACTCAATGTGGGAAAGTCTTTACCCTCAAATCAAACCTCATTACACATCAAAAAATTCATACCGGGCAGAAACCCTACAAATGCAGTGAATGTGGAAAAGCCTTTTCCAGAGATCAGACCTCTTTAGACATCTGAGAATTCATACAGGAGAAAACCTTATGAATGCAGTGAATGTGGAAAAGGCTTCTCCCAGAACTCAGACCTCAGTATACATCAGAAAACTCATACCGGAGAGAAACACTATGAATGCAATGAATGTGGGAAGGCTTTCACAAGAAAATCAGCACTCAGGATGCATCAGAGAATCCACACAGGAGAGAAACCTTATGTATGCGCTGACTGTGGGAAGGCCTTCATCCAGAAATCACATTTCAACACACATCAGAGAATTCACACTGGAGAAAAGCCGTATGAATGCAGCGACTGCGGGAAATCCTTCACTAAGAAGTCACAACTCCATGTGCATCAAAGAATTCACACCGGAGAGAAACCCTATATATGTACAGAATGTGGAAAGGTCTTCACTCACAGGACAAACCTCACCACACATCAGAAAACTCATACTGGGGAGAAACCCTATATGTGTGCTGAATGTGGAAAGGCTTTTACTGACCAGTCAAATCTCATTAAACACCAGAAAACTCACACTGGAGAGAAACCCTATAAGTGCAATGGCTGTGGGAAAGCCTTCATATGGAAGTCACGCCTCAAAATACATCAGAAATCTCATATTGGAGAGAGACACTATGAATGCAAGGACTGCGGGAAAGCCTTTATCCAGAAATCAACACTAAGCGTGCATCAGAGAATCCATACAGGAGAGAAACCCTACGTTTGTCCTGAATGCGGGAAGGCCTTTATCCAGAAATCACACTTCATTGCGCATCATAGAATCCATACTGGAGAGAAGCCTTATGAATGCAGCGACTGTGGGAAATGCTTCACTAAGAAGTCACAACTCCGTGTGCATCAGAAAATCCACACAGGTGAGAAGCCCAATATATGTGCTGAATGTGGGAAGGCCTTCACTGACCGATCAAATCTCATAACGCATCAGAAAATCCACACTAGGGAGAAACCCTATAAATGTGGTGACTGCGGGAAAACCTTCACCTGGAAGTCACGCCTCAATATACATCAGAAGTCTCATACTGGAGAAAGACACTATGAATGTAGTAAATGTGGGAAAGCTTTCATCCAGAAAGCCACACTAAGTATGCATCAGCTAATTCATACAGGAAAGAAACCTTATGCTTGTACAGAATGTCAGAAGGCCTTTACTGACAGATCGAATCTCATTAAACACCAGAAAACGCATAATGGAGAAAAATGCTATAAAGCCAGTGACTGAGAAAGTCTTCACCTGGAAATCACAACTGGGTATGCATCAGGTATCTAATAGTAGGGACGAGGAAGGCCTGATGGCTGCAATCGTTGTGCAGGGGGAAATGGATATGAGAGACTGAGGCTTGAGTGAACTGAAAGCAAACAGAGCCAAGTATCCTTCAGTCCACTGGAAAGACAAGTTCCTGCATCACCACAGTGTATATGCAATTCGACGCATAGGAAGAGCCTTTAGAGAAAGCATTTGAGCCATAGTCATGTTTGGTGACATGATTCATACAGACCTCTGGAAATAGTAGAATTAAGACCCGAGGAGATGACTTGTCATCTCCTATGCTTCACTTTTTGGATAAAGAACTTTTTAAATTCAGTACTGATTAGTTCAGCATATCCTGGGACATAAAAGTACTCACTACTGGGAAACACTTTTTCAAATTTCTAGGTTGGGGAGAAGAGTTTTCATTGTCCAAACACTGGCAGGGCACTGACATCAAGGCAGGAAATCTACTTGGGAATGCAGATATCTGTTTTTGTGATCATTGGCACTTCAGACACAGAAAAGATTCCCATGAAAAACTTTTTTCTCTTCCCTTGGGAAGTCCTCATGGTATATGTATTTTAAGTGCAACAGAATTTTTAAATTTAAAGGTATAACTTTATGAATTGGGAAATTAGGCCTAGCTCTAGCCTGTGTTACAGAAATATAGTCATTGAATGATACAGACATATAAAGGTAGTAGTTGTCTCATTATTAATTCCCTGCTGGGAGAGCAGGTGAGTCATACCCTATAAGAGGTATGCATGCCTTCTAACCTGTTTCCCCAAAGCTGTTATTTGCATAAGCTGCAGGCCTTAGATTCCTTATCCCCTCAGTAACTGACCCTACAACAATGGAACTGATCCACAGCACTCTAGATTTTCAGGCTCACCCACCAACACCCCTGCATTCCTTGGGATTCCTGTTTGAAAAGAATGGTTGAAAATTGGGTTTCACTTCCTAGTATTTTGTTTTTCTTCCTATTTGGTTAAGGTATATTCATTTCATTTCCTACATGCACATTAAGGGTAGTTTTGTGTAGACCGCTATGGGATAAATTCATGTTGCATTGCAATTAGTTTTTCTAAAACATAATTACAGTTTATCATAGTTGAATAACTGGAAGACTTCTCAAGAAAGATCACTGCTCTTTTTTGACACTGATATATAGACACTTTCTCATGTTCCCTTAAACTTTTTTTTACAATACTCATAAAGAGGAACTTTCTTTCTAGCATGCAATTGTATTTTTATTTTATTTTAAAATATTTTTATTAAACTGTATATAGAAAATGCATATATCATAAACATACAGCTCAATGCATTCTCAAAAACTGAACATACTCAGATCAAGAAACAGAACATGACCACACCCCAGAAGCCTTCCCCACTTTCCCTTCCAGGCAAGCCCCCAAGGGTATACACTATCCTGACTTCTCACAGCATAGATTCATTTTGCCTGTTTTGTATTTTATATAAATTGAGCCAAACAATTATATATCATATAATTGAGCAATATACTCTTTGGCATCTGTCTTCTGTCATTCACATTATGTACGTGAGAGTCATCCATATGTTGCATATAGTTGTAGATAATTCATTCTCATTGTCATGTTGTATCCCGTTCTGTGAATATACTGCAATATAATTTATCCATTCTACTGTTTGTAGACATTTGGGTTGTTTGCAGCTTGGGCTATTAGGAATTGTGCTGCTGTGTATTGGTGAACATATGTGTGTATTCCTGTTAGGTATGTACCTAAGTGTATCCATATGTTCAGCTATATATTATAAAACCAGTTTTCAAGTGGTTGTACCAATGTACACTCCCAGCAACACAGTATGCGAGTTCTAGTGCTCCACATACTTGCCAACATTTGGCATTTTCCATCGTTTTTACTATAGCTATTAGTGGTGGGCATATAGTGATACGTCAGTTTTCGTTTTTCGTTTTTTTTTTTCTTGTCCTCCAAACAGATTTTCGTTTTTATATTCTTGTCCTCCGAACCATTGTAGTATCTCCCCACGTTAGATGAGTGATGGCTGAGACCTGAGACCTAGGCCTGTTCCTCACATGACTGTACCATTTTACATTCTATCGATGTATGAGGGTTCCGGTTTCTTCACATCCTTACCAACTCTTATTATTATCAGTCTTTTTTATTATAGCTATCCTAGTACATGTGAAGTGATATTGTGATATTAATTTACATTGCCCTAATGATTAATAATATTGATCATCTTTTATTGAGAATCTTTGATGAAGCGTCTGTTCAAATCTTTTGCCCATTATCAACCGGGTTTTTTTACTGTTGAACACTGAGAGTTTTTAAAAATATATTCTGGGTATAACTTCATTATCAGTCCATTATCCTTGCAAAGGTTTTCTCCCGGTCTCTGGATTGTCTTTTCATTCTCTTAAGAGTGTCTTTTGACGAACACAACTGCTCATTTTGATGAAGTCCAGTCTTTCCATTTGTTCACTTCTGGGTTGTGCTTTGAGTGCTGTATCTAAGAAATCCTTGCCTAATCAAAGATTACAATGATTTTTTTCCTGTGTTTTCTTCCAAAGGTTTTAAGTTTTACATCCAGGTCTGGCATCTATTTTGAGTTATATGGTGTGAAATATGGATCCAAGCTCTTTTTTGTTTTTGTTTTGTTTTTGCTTATGGATATTCAAATGTTTCCACACCATTTGTTTAAAAATACTACCCTTTCTCAATATTTTGACTTTTGTCAAAAGTCACTTGTCCAGGCCGGACATGGTGGCTCATGCCTGTAATCCCACTGTTTTGCAAGGCTGATGAGGGGGGAATCACTTGAGGCCAGGAGTTCAAGACCAGCCTGGGCAACATGGCAAGATCCTGTCTCTAAAAAAATTTTTTTTACATTAGCCAGGTAGTGGTGCATGCCTATAGTCCCAGCTACTCAGAAGGCTGGGGTGGGAGGATCGCTTGAGCCCAGGAGCTAGAGGCTGCAGGGAGCTATGATCCACACCACTGCACTCCAGCCTGGGTGACGGAGTGAGACCCAGTCTCTTTAAAAAGAAGAAAACAATCACTTCTCCAGAGGTAGAGCTTCTGGAATGGTAGGGTGAGGAGCTCATCAAAACCCCTCCCCAAAAGCAACTATAAAACATTTTTTAAATGGTCAAAAATGAGCATTTTAGAACACTGGCAATTCACCAAAAGCATGTGTCAAATTGAAAAGTATTTATTGATGGAAAAACTACCAAACCTTGATAAGAACAGTGGGGTCTGTGGCATTTAGACTTGGAGCTGCTCCCGTCCTCAGCTCTGTGGGCATGGTAGCCATGAGGAATGGAAGCCTCACTGTAAATGGAGGGAGCTGACCTGACTCTGAGCTCCAGAGAAAAGCTCCATGCTTAGGGGTATTGTCAAAAACAACAATGTTGGTAGCAAGTAATTGGGGAAGGCCAACCTCACTACTGCCTGAGGCTGCAGCATTGTTTGGGTGAACAGCAGACCAGACAAAAAATTAAGGGGATATGGAAAATAAGACAGCAATAGTGGGAATTGATAAGCCCATGCATATGCGTGAGGATGTGGAAGGCTGTGTACATGACCACAAAATATCAGGTCCCTGCATGAATGTGAGACCCGATGCAAGCCGAAATGAATGCCAGCACAGACTTACAAGCAGCCTGAACTTAATATGTGTACTCAAACTCACACATTTACCCCCTTAGTGGAAGCCATACTGGTTTGAGGTGTATAACCACAACTTTTAAGCAATCATTGGATAAAAATAAGCTATGCAGACCCACAGGTGACCCCAAGGAAGCCAGGTATAAAAACAGAAAGAATTATTTAAAAACTAACCAGCCAGGTGTGGCAGCTCACACCTGTAATCCCAGCACTTTGGGAGGCTGAGGCAGGCAGATCACCTGAGATCAGGAGTTCGAGACCAGCCTGGCCAACATGGTAAAACCCCATCTCTACTAAAAATACAAAATTAGCCAGGTGTGGTGGCACATGCCTGTAATTCTAGCTACGTGGGTGGCTGAGGCAGGAGAATCTCTTGAACCTGGGAGGTGGAGGTTGCAGTGAGCAGAGATCACACAACTGCACTCCAGCCTGGGCAACAAGAGTGAAACTCCGTCTAAAAAAAAAAAAAAAAACTAAGAGACATCAGTAGCTGCACACTGAGGGAAGAAAAACTCTACAGAATTAGTCCCCACAAGTCCCTAAACAAAAAACAACAGCAAAAATAATAACTGGAGGGTGGGATCATAATCCAGAATTACTAAAATATATTATCTATAGTGTCAACTTTTTAACAATTATGAGACATGCAAAACAAACTGCACACACAGAATTCTGGTCCATACACAGGAAAAAAAAAAATACCAGTCCACTAGAAACTGTCTCTGAGGATGTCCACATGTTGCATTTAATAGATAAAGACTTGGTGTCTTTATGTATTGAATAGCCAGGTGTGGTGGTACATGCCTGTAGTCCCAGCTAATCAGGAGGCTGAAGCAAAAGGATCACTTGAGCCCAGGAATTAGAGACTGCAGTAAGCCATGATAGGGCCACTGAACTCTAGCCTGGGCTACAGAGCAAGACACTGTCTCAAAAATAACAAATAAAATAAAATATCTAGTTAACAAAAAAAAAAAAAGAGAACAAAAAAGATATGAGAACTAAGGAAAACATCTCAAAATGGCAGATGTAAATCTAACCATATCAATAATTATATCAGAAATAAATTGACTAAATTCTCCAATCAAAAGGCAGAGGCTCTCAAATTAGGATAAAGAGAGGATCCAACCGTATGCTACCTATAAAAGCCACACTTTAGATTCAAAGTTACAAATACATTGAAAGTAAAATGATAGAAAAATATCTAACATGCAAAGAATAGCATAAATGAGCTGGAGTGGCTATACTGATTTCTGGCAAAATAGAAATTTAGTTGGAAAATGTTACTAAACACAAAAGGGTCATTTTATAATGATACAATGGTCAATTCATCAGAAAAATATATTTTTAAATTTTATGTAAATGTATAAAATTTTATATAAATGTTTATTTTATTTAAAAATATATTTAAT
>NW_016815171.1:109351-114506 GCF_001698545.2 Rhinopithecus bieti
TAAAAATATATTTAATATATATTTATAAAACTGTGTGTGTGTGTATATATATGTATATATATATATATATATACACACCTCTAACAAAGGAGCTTCGAAACACACAGAACAAAATCTGACAGAAACAAAGGGAAAATAGACAATTCAGAAATAGCAGTTGGAGAATTCAATAACCCATTCTCAGGAATTAGTAGAACAACTAGAAATGAAATCATCAAGGATATAGAAGACTTGGACACTATAAACCTGATGTGACCTAGCTGACATCAATAGAACACTGCAGTCAACAACAGCAGAATACACATTATTTTCAAATACATATGGAACACACTCCAGGATAGATCTATGCTAGACCATAAAACATGTTTCAAAAAATTTTAAAGGGCTTAAATTCTACAAAATATATTTTCTTACTATAACAACTAGAACTCGACAAAAGAATGAAATTGGGGAAACCCACAAATATTTAGAAATTAACACATTTTGTTTTGTTTCATTTGTTTGTTTTGTTTTTGTTTTTTGTTTTTTGTTTTTGAGACAGAGTCTCGCTCTGTCGGCCAGGCTGGAGTGCAATGGCATGATCTCGGCTCACTGCAACCTCCGCCTCCTGGGCTCAAGCAATTCTCCTGCCTCAGCATCCTGAGTAACTGGGATTACAGGCGCTTGCCACCACACCTGGCTTATTTTTGTAGTTTTAGTAGAGACGGGGGTTTCACCATGTTGGCCAGGCTGGTCTTGAACTCCTGACCTCAGGTGATCCACCCGCCTCAGCCTCCCAAAGTGCTCGGATTACAGGCATGAGCCACCGGGCCCGGCCAGAATTTAACACATTTCTAAATAATCCATGAATCAAGAATAAATCACAAAGGAAATTAGAAAGTACTGCACGAAAATGAAAACAACATACAGGAATTTATGGAATACGACTAAAGCAGTGCTTAAAGGGAAATGTATAGCTTTAAATACCTATATTAGAAAAGGAGAGGGTGGCACAGTAGCTCCTGCCTGTAATCCCAGCCCTTTGGGAGGTCAAGGCGGGCAGATTGCTTGAGCTCAGGAGCCGGAGATGAGCCTGGGCAACAATGGCAAAACCCGTCTCTACAAAAATTAGCCAGGTGTGGTGGCACGTGCCTGTAGTCCCAGCTACTTGGGATGCTGAAGCGGAAGGATCACTAGAGCCCAGGAGGCAGAGGTTGCCATGAGCTGAGATTGTGCCACTGCACTCCAGCCTGGGTGACAGAGCGAGACTCTGTCTCAAAAGAAAGAAAAGAAAACGGAGAAAGATTTGAAACCAATAATCTAAGCTCCCACCTTAAAAATGTAGAAATGTAGCAATCTACACTTAAAGCAAGCAGAGGTAAGGAAATGATAAAGATTTTAATGGAAATCATTGCAATGGAAAAATTTAAAAAACAAGAAAATTCGTGAAACCAAAGTTGATTCTTTGAAAAGATCAAACAATTGACAAATATTTAGATGGACCAAGAAGAGAGAAGACACTTCACCAAAATTAGGAGGCAAGACCACTGACCCTATGGAAAGGAAAAGGATGACAAGATAATTCTATAAAAACTTTATGCTAATGAATTAGGCAACTTGGACAAAATGGACAAATTTGTAAAAGTACACCAATTATCAAAACTGACTCAAGAAGTCATAGAAAATATGGACAGATCCAGGCGTGGTGGCTCATGCCTGTAATCCCAGCACTTTGGGAGGCCGTAGTGGGCAGATCACGAAGTCAGGAAATTTAGACCATCCTGGCCAACACAAAAATTAGCCGGGCGTGGTGGCAGGCGCCTGTAATCCCCACTACTCGGGAGGCTGAGGCAGGAGAATCGCTTAAATCCAGGAGGCAGAGGTTGCAGTGAGCCGAGATCTCGCCGCTGCACACCAGCCTAGCAACAGAGTGAGACTCCGTCTCAGGAAAAAAAAGAAAAGGAAAAAGAAAAAGAAAAGAAAGAAAGAAAATATGAAAAGAGTTGTAATAAGTAAGTTAAAATCTGTTCACACAAGAAAAACCCAAAGCCAGATAGTTTAACTGATTAATTTTATTAAACATTTACAGGAGAAATAATACCAACACTACAAAATCTTTCAGAAGAGAGAGGAGGAATGAACACTCTCCAACCCTATGAAGCCAGTATTGAGACCTAAGAGACCTCTGAGATGTAAGCCAAACAAACACATCACAAGAAAACTAGCAAATTAAATTTAGCAACCTATCAAGAATTATACATAATGACTAAGTGAGGTTTAATCCAGTGATTCAAGGCTGTTTGAACTTTTTTTTTTTTTTTCTTTTTTTGAGACAGGATCTCATTCTGTTGCTCAGGCTGGAGTGCAGTGGGGTGATCACCAGTCTTACTGTAGCCTCAACCTCCTGGGTTCAACTAATCCACCTCAGCCTCCCAAGTAGATGGGAACACAGGCACACACCACCACGCCCAGCTGATTTTTGTATTTTTTGTAGAGACAGGTTTTCATCATGTTGTCCAGGCTGGTCTGAATTCCTGAGCTCAAGCAATTCACCTGCCTCAGCCTCCCAAAGTGCTGGGATTACAGGTGTGTGCACCCAGCCAACATTCAAAATTGAATCAAAGTAGCTTGCACCGATGTGATTCTGTGTGGCTGTTCTCTGGAACAGTAGCCGTTTAGCTCCTTCCACCTTCCCTCCCATCTAAGTGCATGCCACCACCCCATGGAAGATTCAGTGGACATGGATATGAGCCCCCTGAGCTCCCAGAAGTATCTTTTAGGTTGCAAACTAAAGGTAGACAAAGATTGATCACTTTAAAGTGGATAATGATGAAAATGAGCACCAGTTATCTTTCAGAAAGGACAGTTTAGAGGCTGATGCAAAGGGTGAATTGCACATTGCTGAAGCAGAGGCAATGTATATGAAAGCAGTCCAATTAAAAGTAACATTGGTTGGCCAGGCACAATGGCTCACGCCTGTAATCTCAGCACTTTGGAAGGCCAAGGGCAGATGGATCACCTGAGGCAAGGAGTTCGAGACCAGCCTGGCCAACATGGTGAAACCCATCTCTACTAATAATACAAAAATTAACCAGGCGCGGTAGCGGGTGACTGTAATCCCAGCTACTCAGGAGGCTGAGGCGGGAGAATTGCTTGAACCTGGGAGTCAGAGGTTGTAGTAAGCCAAGGTAACGCCACTGCAGTGAGCCGGTCGTGCCACTGCACTCCAACCTGGCGGCAGAGCAAGACTGTCTCTGAAAAAAAAAGTAACACTGGCAACTTTGCAAATGTTTGTACAGCCAACAGCTTCTCTTGGGGGCTTGGAAATAACGCTGGCTATTGTCTTACAATTGAAGTGTGGTCTAGGGCCTATGCATATTAGTAGCACTTAGCAGCTGTGGAGGAGTCAGATGAAGAGGAGGATGTCAAATCCCTAAGTCTATCTGGAAAGGAATCTGCCCCGGGAGTAGTAGCAAGTTTCCACATTAAAAAACTAAAACTTGCTACTGATGAATATGATGAGGAAGATGATGCAGATGATGAACATAATGAGGAAACTGAAGAAAAAAACCCCAGTGGAGAAATCTATACGAGGTACTCCAGCCAAAATGCACAAAATCAAACGAGATGAAAATGACTCACTACCATCAACACCAAGATCAGAAGTCAAGAATCCTTCCAAAAACAGGAAAAAACCTCCTAAAACATTGAAAGGACCCAGTTCTATTGAAGACATTAAAGCAAAAATTTGACGGGGTGCGGTGGCTCACACATGTAATCCCAGCACTCTGGGAAGCCAAGACGGGAGGATCGCTTGAGCCCAGGAGTTCAAGGCTGCATTGAGCTATGATCACACCAATGCACTCCAGCCTGGGTGACAGAGTGAGACTCTGTCTCAAAAAAAAAAAAAAAAAAAAGACGAAACAAAACGCAGACTGGGAGAAAACACTGGCAAATCATGTATCTGATAAAGGACTTGTATCCAGAATCTATAAAGAACACAACTCAGGCTGGGCGCAGTGGCTCACGCTGTAATCCCAGCAATTTGAGAGGTGAAGGCAGGAGAATCACTTGAGCCCAGGAGATGGAGACCAGCCTGGGCAACATTAGGGAGACCTGGTCTCTAATTAAAAGAATTCAAAAAGAAGACAACCCAGTTAAAAAATGGGCAAAAGAGGATGGGTGTAGGTGTATCAGTGTCCCCATGCTGAGGCCAAAGGGAGTGCATAGGGCAGGGAAATGCCAGGTTGCCCCTGCGCCCCTCACGCCCACTCTGTCCCAGGCAGATGTTCCTGCAGGCCCCTGCCTGCCTTGCCACCCGCTCAGCTCCAAGCAGGCGTGTCTCTGGCCGGGTCAGGTTCCTGCCTGCTAGGGTCCTGCTGAGCAATCCTGGTCTGTCCTAGTCCTCTCTGAGCTGAGACTCCTCCTCCGTCACTAGAGGATGAGAATGGTGTGGCATACCTTATACCAGGAGAATAAGAAAACAAAGTGTTTAGTGTGTAGTAGAGAAGAACTGGAAACATCCTGAATGCATAACTTGGGTATTGGTTGAGAAACTGGGGCACATCCATATGGCAGGGGTGCACAGTGACGCTAACGAAGAAACATTGCCAGGAGGAAAAACCAAATTACAAAATAGTATGCGCAGCAAGACCTCATTTATGTAAAAACACACAACAAACATAGTTTTTGATGTTTGTTTCTATAAATGCACAGTGAAAAGTTTGAAAGGTCATGTCAGACTGTTAATGGGAAGAGTATGCAAGTGCACTGAGGAAGGAAGTGCTTCTCTTTATATATTTCTATACTGTCTTATTTATTTATTTATTTTAGACGGAGTGTCGCTCTGTCACCCAGGTTAGAGTGCAGTGGTGTGATCTCAGCTCACTGCAGCCTTCGCCTCCTGGGTTCAAGCGATTCTCCTGCCTCAGCCTCCCGAGTAGCTGGGATTACAGGCACGCACAACAAGGCCCAGCTAATTTTGGTATTTTTAGTAGAGACAGGGTTTCACCATGTTGACCAGGCTGGTCTCAATCTCCTGACCTCAGGTGATCCATCTGCCTCAGCTTCCCAAAGTGCCAGGATTACAGATGTGAGCCACCATGCTTGGCCAGTTTCTATACTGTTTAAATCCCCTTTTATTACAATGGTTCGTATTACTTTTATTGTTGAAACA
>NW_016815171.1:117597-118636 GCF_001698545.2 Rhinopithecus bieti
AGGCTGGTCTTGAACTCCTGAGCTCAACTGATTCACCCACCTTGACCTCCCAAAGTGCTGGGATTACAGGCATGAGCCACTGCACCTGGCCAATATTGAGTTTTCTGACTCATAAATCAGGATGCCTCTCCATTTCTTTCTTTCTTTATTTTCTGCTTTTTGTTTTTTGTTTTTTTATTTTTGAGACAGAGTTTCACTGTCATTCAGGCTGGAGTACAGTGGCATGATCATAGCTCACTGCAGCGTCCAACTCCTGGGCTCAAGCAATTCTCCTGCCTCAGCCTTGAGAGTAGCTGGGACTACAGGCATGTGCCACTACACCTGGCTAATTTTTTAAAAATTATTTTTTGTGGAGATGGGCATCTCGCTATATTGCCCAGGCTGGTCTCAAAATCCTGGCCTCAAGCAATCCTCCCACCTCAGCCTCCCAAAGCACTGGGCTTACAGGTAAGAGCCACCATGCCCAGCCCCCTCTCCATTTCTTTAATTTATCTCAGTAATATTTTGTATTTTTCAGTGTACAGATCTTTCACATATTTTGACAAATTATTCCCTACATATTTCATATTTTTATGCTGTTTCACTTGGTATTGTTCTATTTCCACTTTATTGTGTGGTATTCATTTTTAAGTTCAATTTCTTATTGTTAATTGCTAGTCTATGGACAATAAATGGATGTTTGTATGTTTACCTTGTGCAAAAGTTAGAGGGAATAATCACCATACAAGACTGTATCCACTTCTGACACCAATTGCAAACTCAAAGGTCTCCAAGACCTTCAAGTTCAACAATTCACTAGAGGCTAGGCCGGTGGCTCACGCCTGTAACCCAGCACTTTGGGAGGCCGAGGCGGGTGAATTACCTGAGGTCAGGAGTTCGAGACCAGCCTGGCCAACATGGTGAAACTCCATCTCTACTAAAATACAAAATTAGCTGGCTTGGTGGCAGGTGCCTGTAATCCCAGCTACTCGGGAGGTTGGGGCACGAGAATTGCTTGAGCCCGGGAGGCAGAGGTGCAATGAGCTGATATTGTGCCACT
>NW_016815172.1:0-1049 GCF_001698545.2 Rhinopithecus bieti
CAAAGTGCTGGGATTACAGGCTTGAGCCACCGCGCCCGGCCAAGGCAGAGCTTTGAAGATGGGAATCTGACCTGTAGTTCCAGCTACTCGGGAGGCTGAGGCGGGAGAATAGCGTGAACCTGGGAGGCGGAGCTTGCAGTGAGCTGAGATTGCGCCGCTGCACTCCAGCCTGGGGGACAGAGTGAGACTCCATCTCAAAAAATAATAAATAAAAAACTAAATAAATAAAAATTTAAAAATAAACTATGAATATTAAAAATTGGAAACAAAGAAACTAAACTATGTATTGATGAAATGATTACTTACAAAAAAATTGCAATCCACAAATTGTGAGAATTAAAATAGTTTAACAAGATGCCCCAATATAGAAATCAACATTCCAGAGTCATTCGCAGTTTTCTTTATGGGCATCAAACATAGATGTTAAAACTCAAACCCCAAAATAAAAAATACTTAGGAATAAACCTAACAAACTACATCTAAGATCTGTGAGCAGAAAATTACTAAAGTTTAATGAAAGACTTCAAAGAAGACCAGAGAGAGAGAGAGAGACAGAGAGACAGAGAGAGAGTGAGCGAGAGAGAGAGAGAGTGAGGGAGAGAGAGAGAGAGTGAGGGAGAGAGAGTGAGAGAGAATGAGAGAGACAGAGAGAGCGAGAGAGAGAGAAAGAGAGAGACATAGAAAGAGAAAGCGAGAGAGACAGAGAGAATAAGAGAGAGAGAGCAAGAGAGAATGAGAGAGTGAGCGAGAGAGAGAACGAAAGTGAAAGAGAGAGAGAGAGAACAAGAGTGAGAGAGAGAGAGACAGAGAGTGAGAGAGCGAGTGAGAGACAGAGAGGGAGAGAGAACGAGAGAGAGCGAGAGAGACAAAGAGAGAAAGCATGAGAGAACAAGAGGGAACGAGAGAACGAGAGCGAGAGAGAGAGACAGAGAGACAGAGAGAGTGAGACAGAGTGAGAGAGACAAAGAGAGCGAGAGAATGAGAGAGAGCGTGCGTAAGAGACAGCGAGAGAGACAGAGAGAGAGAGACATAGAGAGAGAGGGCGAGAT
>NW_016815173.1:0-3667 GCF_001698545.2 Rhinopithecus bieti
CGCTTTGTGACGTGTGCATTCCACACAGAGAAATATACCTCTCTTCTCCTAGGGGATTCCAGAATCCATTTTGGAGAAATAGCTACCAAGAGATATTCGAGAGTATAATGACAACTACGGTGAAAAGGAAATATCCTCACACAAAACTGGAAAGAAGATTTCTGTGAAACTGCTTTGTGTTAGATATATCTATTCGTCACGCATAGTTGACCCTTTAATTATATTGAACCGTTTGAAAATCCCTCATGCACAGATCCGCGAAGGGACATCTGGGAGCACATTCCGGCCTACAGTGAAAGAGGAGATATCTTTATATAAAACTGGATAGAAGCTTTCTGAGAAACTACTTTGTGATGTATGCATTCCACACAGGAAGTTATACCTCCTTTCTCAGAAGGCAGTGTGTGAACACTGTTCCCGTGAAACCGAAAATGTGGTATTTTGGAACGCATTGAGGACTATGGCGAATAGTGAAATATACTGAAATGAAATCGAGGAAGAAGAGCTCCAGGAATCTGCTCTCTGATATGTGCATTGACTTCACAGAGTTAATGCTTACTCTATCTTGTCCCATTTCGAAACTCTGTCGTTGAAGAATCTGTGAATGGATATTTAGTGACACCCCTCGGAGGCTTGTGGTGAGCGAGGAAACATCTTCCCATGAAAGCAGCAGTGATACGTTCTGAGCAACTGCTTTGCGATGTGCGTATCCAACTCCTAGAGTTAAACCATTATTTGGATTGATCAGCTTGAAATCACTGTTTTGTGGAATCTGAGGAAGGACATATGGGAACGATCCTTAGAATATGGGGAAAGAAATATCCTCCGGTAAAATCCAGAAGGAAGCTTTCTGTGAAACTGCTCTGTGTCATCTTAATACCTGTCACTTAGTTAAGCGTCCCTTTTCATTGAGCAGTATTTTAACCTTGTGTATGTTTAACGTGTGATGGAAATTCGGGAGCCTTGTGAGGCTAACGGTGAAAAGGAAATATGTTCAGACCGAAACTTGAGAGAAGCTTTCCGAGGATCTGCTTTGTGACGTGTGCATTCCACTCACAGTGTTATACCTCTTTTCTCATACAGCGTCAGGGAAACCCTTTTGGAGAAACAGGTACCAAGTGATATTCGGGAGCATGTTGATGCCAATGGTGAAAAGGGAAATAGCCTCAGACAAAAACTGGAAAGAAGCTTTCTAGGAAACTTCTCAGTGATATGTGTAATCATCTCACATAGATAAAGCTTTCTTTACATTGCGCAGCTTGGAAACTGTCATGGACGGATCCACCAAGGGACCTTCAGGAGCACATTCTGGACTATGGTGAAAAAGGAAATATCCTCAGATAAAAACTGGAAAGAAGCTGTCTGTGAGTCTGCTTTTTGCTATGTTTATTCATCTCACATACATGAAGCTTTCTTTACATTACGCAACATGGTAACTCCCTCGTGGATTTATCCACGAAGGGATATTTGGGCTGTCATTCGGGCCTGTGGTGGAATGGGAAATATAGTCACGTAAAAACAGGAGAGAAGCTTTCTGAGAAACTGCTTGGAGATGTGCGCATTCCACTCAGGGAGTTATAACTTTCTTCTCATAAGTCACAGTCTGAACACTGTTCCTGCAAAACCTAAAGAGTGATATTCAGAGCACATTGAAGACTAGGGCAAAAAGTGAAATGTTGCCCAATAAAAAACAGAAAGAAGCACTCGAAGAAACTGCTCTCTGAGATGTCCATTCTTTTCACAGGGTTAAAGGTTACTCTATATTTCCCAGTATGAAAGTCGGTCTTTGAGGGTTCTGTGAAGGGATCGTAAGTGGCAACCGGAGGCCTGTGTGAGGCAAGAAAATGTCTTCCATCAAAAATCAGAGAGAAGCTTTCTGTGCAACTCTTTTGTGATGTTTGTATTCATCTCATAGAGTTAAATCATTCCTTAGATTGGGCAGTTTGAAATCAGTGTTTCTGTGCAATCTGAGAAAGGACATTTGGAAACGCTCTTTAGAACTTCCTGAAAAAGAAATAACCTCAGAGAGAAACCAGAAGGAAGCTTTCTGTGAAACTGCTGTGTCACGTGAATTTTGCTCACACAGTTAAGCTTCTCTTTTCATTGAGCTGTATCATAACACTGTTTATATTTAATTTACGAAGGGATACTCTGGAGGGCTTTGAGGCTTACAGTGAGAAAGGCAACGTCTTCACATAGAAACTGGAGAGAAGCTTTCTGAGGAGCTACTTTGTGACGTGTGCATTCCACTCACAGAAATTACCTTTCTTTTCCTAGAGGATTAGGGAATCCCCTTTTGTAGAAAAAGCTACCAAGAGATATTCGGGACTATAGCGAAGACTATGGTGAAAAAGGAAGTATCCTCAGAGAAAAACCGGAAAGAAGATTTCTGTGAAACTGGTTTGTGTTAGATATATTTATTAGTCTTGCATAGTTAAAACTTTAATTATATGACCCAGGTTCGAAACTCTATCATGCGCAGATCCGTGAAGGGACTTTCCGGAGCACATTCAGGCCTACGGTGAAAGAGGAGATATCTTCACATAAAAACTGGATATAAGCTTTCTGAGAATATACTTTGTGATGTATGCATTCTACTCAGGAAGTTATACCTCTTTTCTCACAAGGCAGTGTGTGAGCACTGTTCCTGTGAAACCGAAAAAGTGATATTTCAGAACGCATTGAGGACTATGGCGAGTAGTGAAATATACTGAAATAAAATCGAGGAAGATGCGTTCCAAGAATCTGCTGTCTGATATGTGCATTCACTTCACAGAGTTAATGCTTACTCTATCGTGCCCAGTTTCGAAAATCTGTCTTTGAGGAATGTGTGAAGGGATATTTAGTGACACTCAGAGACTTGTGATGAGCGAGGAATCTTCTTCCGATGAAACCTGCAGAGAAACGTTCTGAGCAATTGCTAAGTGATGTGTGTATTTGTGACCTAGAGTTAAACCATTCTTTGGATTGAGTAGCTTGAAATCACTGTTTTTGTGGAATCTGAGGAAGGACCTTTGGGAACGATCCTTACATTATGGAGAAAGAAATATCCTCAGGAAAAATCCGGAAGGAAGCTTTCCGTGAAACTGCTCTGTGTCATCTTTATTCCTCTCACTCAGATAAGCCTCTCTTTTCATTGAGCAGTTTACTAGCCCTGAGTATGTTTCACGTGTGATGGGATATTTCGGAGCACTTTGAGGCTTATGTTGAAAAATGAAATATGTTCAGACCGAAACTGGAGAGAAGCTTTCGGAGGAACTGCTTTGTGACGTGTGCATTCCAGTCACAGTGTTATACATCTCTTCTCATACAGCGTAGGGGAAACCCTTCTGGAGAAACAGGTACCAAGTGATATTCGGGAACATGTTGATGCCGAAGGTGAAAAGGGAAATAGCCTCAGACAAAAACTGGAAGGATGCTTTCTAGGAAACTACTCTGTGATATGTGTAATCATCTCACATAGATAAAGCTTTCTTTACATTACACAGCTTGGAAATTCTCATGGACGTATCAACGATGGGAACTTCAGGAGCACATTCTGGAATAGGGTGAAAAAGGAAATATCTTCAGATAAAAACTGGAAAGAAGCTTTCTGTGAATCTGCTTTTTGCTATGTTTATTCATCTCACATAGATGAAGCTTTCTTTACATTACGCAGCTTGGAAAT
>NW_016815173.1:3967-7718 GCF_001698545.2 Rhinopithecus bieti
CTGCGCAACTCTTTTGTGATGTTTGTATTCATCTCATAAAGTTACATCATTCCTTAGATTGAGCAGTTTGAAATCAGTGTTTCTGTGGAATCTGAGAAAGGATATTTGGAAATGGTCTTTAGAATATCCTGAAAAAGAAATAACCTCAGAGAGAAACGAGAAGGAGTCTTTCTGTGAAACTGCTGTGTGTCTCGTGAATTCTGCTCACACAGTTAAGCTACACTTTTCATTGAGCAGTATTATAACACTGTTTTTGTTAGGTTGTGAATGGATATTCAGGAGCGCTTTGAGGCTTATGGTGGAAAGGAAACCTCTTCAAATAGAAACTGGAGAGAAGCCTTTGGAAGAGCTGCTTTGTGACATGTGCATTCCACTGTCAGAAATATACCTTTCCTCTCCTAGAGGATTCCAGAATCCCTTTTGGAGAAAGAGCTACCCAAAGACATTCAGGGGTATAGGGTGGGCTATGGTGAAAACGGAAATATCCTCAGAGAAAAACTGGAAAGAATATTTCTGTGAAATTGCTTTGAGGTAGATATATTTCCTCATCTTGCATAGTAAAACTTTTCTTTTATTACACAGTTTGGCAGCTCCATAATGCATGGATCCACGAAGGGACATTAGGGAGCACATTGACACCGAGAGTAAAAGAGGAGAAACCTGCAGATAAAACTGGATAGAAGCTTCCTGAGAAAGTATTTTGTGATGTATGCATTCCACTCTAGGAGTTATACATCTTTTCTCACAAGGCAGCGTTTGAACACTGTTCCTGTGAAACCGAAAATGTGATATTTTGGAACACATTGAAGACTATGGCGAATAGTGAAATATACTGAAATAAAATCGAGGAAGAAGCGTTTGAAGAATCTGCTCTTTGATATGTCCATTCCCTTCACAGTGTTAATGCTTACTCTTTGCTGCCCAGTTTCGAAACTCCGTCTTCAAAGAATCTGTGAAAGGATATTTAGTGAAGCCTGGAGGCTTCTGGTGAGCAAGGAAACGTCTTCTGGTGAAACCTGCAGAGAAACTTTTGGAGCAACTGCTTTGGGATTTGTGTATTTGTCTCATACCATTAAACCGTTCTGTTGATTGAGCAGCTTGAAATCACTGTTTCTGTGGAATCTGAGGATGGACATTTGGGAACGATCCTTAAAATATGGAGAAAGAATTATCCTCAAGTAAAATCCAGAAGGAAGCTTTCTGTGAAACTGTTCTGGGTCGTCTTAATTCTCTCACTCTGATAAGTCTCTCTTTTCATTGAATAGTTTTGTAGCCCTGTGTATGTTTAGCGGGTGATGGGATATTCGGGAGCACTTTGAGGCTAACGGTGAAAAAGGAAATATGTTCAGACCGAAACTGGAGATAAGCTTTACGAGGAACTGCTTTGTGACGTGTGCATTTCAGTCACAGTGTTAAACCTCTCTTCTCATACAGTGTCGGGTAAACCCTTTTGGAGAAACTGGTACCAAGTGAATTTCAAGAGCATGTTGATGCCGATGGTGACACGGGAAATAGCCTCAGACAAAAACTGGAAAGAAGCTTTCTAGGAAACTACTCTGTGATATGTGTAATCATTTCACATAGATAAAGCTTTCTTTACATTACGCAGCTTGTAAACTGTCTTGGACGGATCCATGAAGGGACCTTCGGGAGCACATTCTAGACGATGTTGAAAAAGGATATATCTTCAGATAAAAACTGGAAAGAAGCATTCTGTGAAACTGCTTTTTTTATGTTTATTCATCTCACATAGATGAAGCGTTCTTTACATTATGCAGCTTGTGAACTCCCTCGTGGATCGATCCGAGAAGGGATATTTGGGATCATATTCGGTCCTGTGGTGAAATAGGAAATTTAGTCAGATAAAACTGGAGAGAAGCTATCTGACTAACTGCTTGGTGATGTGTGCTTTCCACTCAGGGAGTTATAGCTTTCTTCTCATAAAGCAGTTTAAACACTGTTCCTGTAAAACCGAAAGAGTGATATTCAGAGCCCAAAGAAGACTATGGCAAAGAGTGAAATGTCGTCCAATAAAAAACAGAAAGAAGCACTCCAAGAAACTGCTCTATAACATGTCCATTCTTTTCACAGGGTTAAAGATTACTCTACATTTCCCAGTTTAGAGATGGTCTTTGAGGTTTCAGCAAAGGGGTAGTAGGTGGTGACCAGAGGGCTGTCTGAGGCAAGGAAATGTCCTCCCTCAAAATCGGAGAGAAGCTTTCTACACAACTCTTTTGTGATGTTTGTATTCATTTCATAGTGTTAAATAATTCTTTGGAGAGAGCAGTTTGAAATCCTTGTTTCTGTGGAATCTGAGAAAGGACATTTGGAAACGCTCTTTAGAATATCCTGAAAACAAATGACCTCAGAGAGAAACCAGAAGTAAGCTTTCTGTGAATCTGCTTTCTGTCACATGAATTCCGCTGATGCAGTTAAGCTTCTCTTTTCATTGAGCTGTATCATAACACTGTTTTGTTTAGTCTGTGACGGGATATTCTGCAGGGCTTTGAGGCTTACGGTGAGAAAGGAAACGTCTTCAGATAGAAACTGGAGAGAAGCTTTCTGAGGAGCAGCTTTGTGATGTGTGCATTCCACTCACAGAAATATAGGTTTCTTCTCCTAGAGGATTCCGGAATCCCTTTTGGGGAAAAGCTACCAAGAGATATTCAGGAGAATAGTGACGACTATAGTGACAAAGGAAATATCCTCAGACAAAACTGGAAAGAAGATTTCTGTGAAAATGCGTCGTGTTAGATATATTTATTCGTCTCGCATTGTTAAAACTTTAATTATATTATGCAGTTTGGAAACTCCGTCATGCACACATCTGCAAATGGACATTCGGGAGCACATTCAGGCCTACGGTGAAAGAGGAGATATCTTCAGACAAAACTGCGTAGAACCTTTCAGAGGAGCTACTTAGTGATGTATGCATTCCACTCTGGGAGTTATACCTCTTTTCTCACAAGGCAGTGTTTGAACACTGTTCCTGTGAAAGTGAAAAGTGATATTTTGGACCGCATTGAGTTCTCTGGCGAATAGTCAAATGTACTGAAATAAAATTGAGGAAAAGCGTTCCAAGTATCTGCTCTCTGATATGTGCATTCACTTCACAGAGTTAATGCTTACTCTATGTTGCCCAGTTTCGAAACTCTGTCTTTGAAGAATCTGTGAAGGGGTATTTAAGGACGCCCGGAGGCTTGTGGTGAGCGAGGAAACGTCTTCCGATGAAACCAGCAGGGTAACGGTCTGAGCAACTACTTGGCAATTTGTCTATTCGTGTCAAAGAGTTAAAATATTCTTTGGATTGAGCAGCTTGAAATCACTGTTTTGTGGAATCTGAGGAAGGACATCCTTAGAATATGGAGAAAGAAATATCCTCAGGTAAAATCCAGAAGGAAGCTTTCTGGGAAACTGCTCTGTGTCGACTTAATTCCTGTCACTCAGATAAGCCTCTCTGTTCATTGAGCAGTTTTCCAGTCTTGTGTATGTCTAGCGTGTGATGGGATATTCGGGAGCACTTTGAGGCTAACGGTGAAAAGGAAATATGATCAGACCAAAACTGGAGGGAAGCTTTCCGAGTAACTGTTTTGTGACGTGTGCATTCCAGTCACCGTGTTATACCTCTCTTATCATACAGCATCCGGGAAACCCTTTTGGCGAAACAGGTACCAAGCGACATTTGGGAGCATGTTGATTCCGATGTTGAAAAGGGAAATAGCCTCAGACAAAACCGGAAAGAAGCTTTCTA
>NW_016815174.1:0-637 GCF_001698545.2 Rhinopithecus bieti
AATACACACATCAGAAAACTCTTTGTCGAAAAGCTTCTCTCCAGTTTTTGTCTGAGGCTCTTTCCTTTTTCAACGTAGGCCTCTATGAGCTGCGGAATATTCTTTTGAAGATTCCATACAGTGCTACCAACTGCTCCCTGAAGAGAATCATGTAACTCTGTGAGATGAATTCACAAATCACAAAGCAGTTTGTCAGAAAGCTTCTTTCTAGTTTTTGTATGAGAATATTTTCTTTGTCACCCTAAACTTCAATGCACTCCAAAATAGCACATTGCAGATTCCAAGAAAGCAGTGTTAACACACTGATCAATGAAAAGAACAGTATAACTCTGTGAGATGAAATCACATTTCACGAAGTAATTTGTCAGAAAGCTTCCTTTTTGTTTTTATCTCAGGATGTCTCCTTTGTCACCCGAGGCTTCAATGCACTCCAAACTATCCTATTGAAGATTCCACAAAAACATTGCTAGCAAACTGCTAAATGGAAAGAACGGTGTAACTCTGTGAGTTGAATTCACACATCACAAAGCTGTTTCTCAGAAAGCTTCCTTCTAGCTTTTATCTGAGAATATTTCCTTTTCACCATAGGCCTCAATGCGCTCCCAGATATCCCTTTGCAGATTGCATGAAAACAGTG
>NW_016815175.1:0-1048 GCF_001698545.2 Rhinopithecus bieti
TCACACATTTGAAATACATCTTTTGGTACAAAACATAAAATGTAAATGGTAAAATAATTATTTTGAAATTCTTTTACAACAACATCACAAAATTGAATGGCTAATTATTTTGTTTCCCTTAGATTAATATGAGACTATGAGAAAAAAATAAATTTAAAAAACAGATTTATTTTTTAATATGATAAGCAAATTGCATGAATTTTGGATTTTTTTCCATCAATAAAGAAAAGATATTGTTTTAAAACTTGCAGGTTAAATGTAAACTTTTATAGAGATAAACACTCTGTGTTTAAGTGTTGCATAAATAATATTTGCCCAGGTGAATATAAAAAATAAAAATATATTTTACCTTGTTAATTGCCTTCATCTTACTCCCTTGTTTACTCTTATTAGAAAGAGAAGACCAAATTTTACTTTCTCAAAATCCAACTTTGCAATTTCATATTCATTTATGCAATACTCCTTATTCCTGGCTAAACAAAAGGATCATCAGGGTTCTTTTTAAAACATACCAGTGCTCAGGCTCCACCATAGACCAATTTAGGGGGTAAAGCTGTACTACTCTTTGTTTTTCTGTTAGTTCGTTTTGTTGTTGTTGTTGTTGTTGTTGTTGTTGTTGTTGTTGTTGTTGTTGCTGTTGTTTGTGATGGAGTCTCACTCTGTCGCCAGGCTGGAGTGCAGTGGCACAATCTTGACTTACTGCGATCCCTGACTCCAGGGTTCAACCAATTCCCCTGTCTCTGACTCCTGTGTAGCTGGGACTACAGGCATGCACAACCATGCCCAGCTAATTTTTTGCATTTTTAGTAGAGATGGGGTTTCACCATTTTGGCCAGGATGGTCTCGATCTCCTGACCTTGTGATCCACCCACCTTGGCCTAGCAAAGTGCTGGGATTACGGGCGTGAGTCACCATGCTCAGCCCTACTGTTTGTTTTAAAAACTCACTAGGTTATTCTGACATCTTGCCAAGGTTGAGATGTTCATTTTATAGGAAAGAGACATCAGTTCTATACATGAAAAAGATTCTGTATGAATATAATTTTATA
>NW_016815176.1:0-977 GCF_001698545.2 Rhinopithecus bieti
GTTCCTGCCATTTCACAGACTCTGGTCAGAGTTAAAACATTTCATGGGGCCGTAAAACATCCTGACCAACCATCTGACTTTCTGATCATCACACCCTATCAGAAAAAGGGCCAACTGCCTGATCACAAGAACACTTTATCCACATCCTTCCAGGCAGCAAGCCATATTGCCCAGAGCCCTCCCACCACGCCTATGATTATCCCAGCATGTAAGCGGCAGACACTCTGACATTAAGCTGGTCCCCACCTCTGCAGGTTACTCTGGCAATAAACCTACATTGCCAAAGAGCTGTCATCTCTGTCTTTCTTTAACCCTTGCATTTCCTTCAAAACGTAACACCCTGGACCTGACTGGATACTGCTTTCACCAACCCATGCAATCACCCTACCATGACAGTTAGGAAGAGCACAAGATCCAAAGAACAACCACCACCATCACTCAGTAAGCAGGAAGCAGGTACAGAAAACTGACCTTTGCTCAAAGATTTCGGGTCTTGGGCTCTTGAGGGAGAAAATGTTACAAGAAGTTGGTCGGACATGAGCAGGGCAGGAGGGATGTCAGCTGATCAGGAGATCGGTTCCACGGTTGGCACATTGCCTCTCTAAGAATGATAACTGGGCAACCAGTGCCAGGGACAGACAATCTCCTGCTGATCAATAGCTGTTAACATTAACGTGTTAATTGAGTGCAGGCACCAGATGAAGCAATAAGGGTTTCCAATAAAATCACAGGTATTGGGGGAGTGAGCCTGAATATGTGCATTAGGAGACAAAATGGTAGAGTATGACCTTTCAGGGGCACTCCACCAGAAAAGGAAACAAAGCCTCAGAAGGGCATGCACACAACAAATAATAGAAACATATTTTCTTTTTGCTAAGAGTCTTGAAATGGGTACCTCCTAAAGCACTATTTTGATTTCATATGTTCTGTTGGCAAAGATAAGATTTTTTTTTTATTATACTTTAAGTTCTAGGGTA
>NW_016815176.1:3430-15798 GCF_001698545.2 Rhinopithecus bieti
AAAAAAAAAAAGAATAAAAAATATACAGAAACCCTACAAGACATATAGACCAAAATCAAGTAAACAAATAATTGAATTGGGAGTTTAAGGAAAAGCAGAAGAAATAGGAAGAGAAATGGAAATTTTTTAAATAAAATAATAGCTGACAACTTTCCACATCTTGTGTGAGACACATTATAGTCAAATTTCAAAACACAAAGGCAAAAAGAGAATTCTCAAAACAGTAAGAGACGAGCAGCAAGTCACATATACAGGAATTCCCAGCAGACTAACAGCACTTTCTAGTAGAAACTTTGCAGAAAAGGAAAAAAAATGGGTGATATATTCAAAGTGATAAAAGAAAAAAAAAACCTGCTAGTCAAGAACACTATATTCAACAGAGATAGTATTCAAAAATAAAGAAAAAATAAAGACTTTCCCAGCGAAGCAAAAACTGAAGAAATTCTCTACAATTATACCTGCCTCACAAAAACATACTTAAGGGAGTTCTACATCTGGGAGGAACTCTCAAAATTAGACATAGAGGAAACATAAATCAACTTAATAAAAGTCACATATGATGAGCTCACAGCTAACATCACACTGTGAAAATCTTGAAGGTTTTCCTCTAAGAACTGGACCAAAACAAAGATGCCCACTTTCACCACTCATTCAATATAGTCCTGAAAAGCCCAGCCAGAGAAATAAGAAAAGGCATCTAAATTAAAGGGATAAAAGGTATGTAAGTTGAAAATGAAAAAGTCAAACTGTCCCTCTTTGCAGATGACATCATGTTATATGGAGAAAAAGACTCAACCAAAAGATCTGTGGAATTGAAAACAAATTTAGCCAAGTTACAGAATATAGAATCAATACACAAAAAATAGTAATGTTGTTTTACACCAATAATGAACTACTGGAAACAAAAGCAAGCAATCTCATTTAAAATAGCTAGAAAAATAATAAAATATCAACTGAGTGTAGTGGCTTATTACTATGATCCCAGCACTTTGGGAGACTGGGGCTAAAGAATTATCTCAGGCCAGGAGTTCAACAGCAGCATGGGAAACATGGTGAGATCCTATCTCTATAAAATGCAAAAATTATCCAGGCTTTCATGTAATACCATCTATTCAGATGGTTGGATCGCCTGAACCCAGGAGGACAAGGCTACAGCAAGCCATGTAACACCCTGACTAGCCAAGGCAATACTGGACAAAGAGAACAAAGCTGAAAGCATTACACTATTTGACTTCAAAAAGTACTGTGAAGCCGTAGTACCAAAACAGACTAGTAATGGTATAAAATAGACAGTAAGACTAACAGACAAAATAGAAAACACAGAAATAAATGTTTGCATTCAACTGATTTTCAATAATGGTGCTAAAAATATATATTGAGGAAAAGATACCCTCTTCAACAAGTTGTACTGGGAAAACTGGATATTCATGCACAGAAGAATGAAACTAGACTTCTGTCTCTCACCATATACAAAAGTCAACTTAATGTGGATTAAATACTTAAATGTAAGTCCTGAAATTTTGAAACTACTAGAAAAAAACCAGCAGGAAAGGCTTCAGGGCATTGGACTAAACAAAGATTTTATAACTAACCTAAAACACCAGGAAGCAAAACCAAAAATAGACAAATGAGGCTCTATGAAGCTAAAACAGTTCCACACATCAAAGAAAGCAACAAACAGAGTAAACAGACCACCTATAGAATGGGAGAAAATTTACTCAAATTACTCATCTCAATGCTGGACAGGCAAGCCCTAAAGCAGAGTTTAGTCCACAAGGGCTCTTGGTTTTGCACAGGAGAGAATGTAAGGCCAAGCCAGAGGTAGAAGAAAACAGCTTTTTTGAAGCAGCAGTGTTCCAACTCCAGTGGTGTTACTTCTCCATGACTGCTCCTGCAGAGTGGGGCTCTCCCATAGGCAGAGAATAGCAGCTTAGGGCAGTTGTGCAGTCATATTTATATCCACTTTTAATTACATGTAGATTAAGAAGTGGTTAATGCAGAAATTTCTAGGGAAGTGGTAGTAACTTTTGGATTATCAGGTCACTGCCCTGAAAAGAGGTAGTAAGTCCCAGGTGTTGCCATGGCAATGGTAAACTAACATTGCACACTGGGGTCATCTTATGGAAAGCTGCTTCTGCCCCATCCCTGTTTTAGCTAGTCCTCAACTTGGTCCAGTCCCTGAGCTTCTGATGTTCAGTCCTGCCTCCTGCCTCATTCACTCCTCAGAGATTAGAAATTCTCCCTAATCTTAAGGGGTCTCTAGAAGGACAGAGGTCTGTCTTCTCTAATTGCTTCCTGCTGCAATTACGGGTGTAGGTTCTGCCTACCACCAGAGAATCAAAATTCTCTGGATACCTAATTTAAGGGACCCGGAAGCAAGACACTCATTCTTTGGGACAGCAGGCAGGATGGGTTTGATGGGTTTGAGGGCTTGTGCCAACATTTTTCTTACCTGGATAACTTGTAATCTAAAAGACACAAAGTTTACTAAGAGGTTAAACAAGCAAGGGCCCAAAGTTAGCAACAAGACAGCTATCAAAAGTCTTAGGAGAGCTAAAAACTAGGTGAGACTTGGGAAGGCACTTTTGATAGTTGACCAGATACAGTTGGGATCAGTGCCTGGTTACATATATATATATGTATATGTATATATATACACACACATACATGTAGCTTGCCCATATTTTTTTTAATGTTAACCTAAACCTCCCCAAAGTTGCTAATATATGTGCAGCAGCTTTTACTAATAAGTATATAGACTCCTTCTTGTTTAACTGGTAAATAATCCAGTGTTAGTCTGTTATCAAAAACCACATTTGCCAGAGACTCAAAGTACTCATGAGTTCCCTTTAATGCCTGACATGTGTTGATTTAAGTTCTTTAGATTTGACTCATGGTAAGCAAAGCTGCCCTGGAGTGTTGCTAGTCCTATTGCTGCCCTGATTCCTGCCAGAATTAATTCTATGGCTTGCTTACTTCTGGTATTCTTAGGTTTTAAGGGGTAATAGACAGTGACCCCCAGAGGGGCAAGGATGGCTAGAGTATATTCACCTGTGTTTCAAGTTTTTTATATACAAGGGAATGCTAATCCTAAAATAACAGGATCACTATGGTTAGTGTTTATGGGGTGTGACATCTTCTCATTCATGGTCACAAACCAAAATGAGCCCAGCTGGGGCACAAACACTCTGGAGGGTGTGATGTTCATCCTTTGCTGCCAAGTTGTGTCTATACAGATTTCCCTTCTGCTCCAATGAAGGTGGTCAAAAAAATTTTGTTTTCCAGAAGGGGGAGTACTCCACCTTTCTCAGACTAAGCAGTTGTTTTTCTCTTGTTTGCTCTGAAGTGAGAGAAGGCACCATATATGGTCATCTCACTTAGAAGTAGAATTCTATTCACCTTACTGTGGCCTTGGGAACTTGGCAGCTAAAGTTGGATCATAGCATCAGAGGGAAACTTCCCCTTCAGTGTCATTAACACAGCAGTGAGTGTAAAAGACAGAATTGTTAATGCACTGGAAACATAGGTACCTAACTTCCTAGGCCCATGTAATAGTGGTGGGAGGTTCAGGTGGAATATATTATGTGCGGGAGGGTTTCACTTAGCAAGTAGGGTTTTGGTTATTTCAGGATCACTATGGTTAGTTAGGAGATCTGAGGTCCGGTGGTGAGATTTTCCAAAAAAAACCAGAAGATGCAATTCTGTATCCTAGCAATGTTGATAAATCCAGCAGCCAAGAAGATGATTTCATGATGCTACAGTTGTTGAAATATTTACCACAGAGTTGTGTTCCCACTCACATGGGATCAAAGTAGTTGAGAGAGCAAATAGGACCAAGAGTGACAACACGGTGTCTGGTGAGTGGGGTCTCTACACCCAACAAGAACCAAATCGGTTTCCTGGGAGGCTGGCTAATGTGATAAAAAAGTAATACTACAGTCAGGAAGAAGAGAATGATTAAAGGTTCTACTGCCACCCACAGCATCATGTTACAACTTCTAGATGAGTGTTGATTCTTTTAAATATGTAGCAGTAGTCCTCCAAAAGCTCTTAAATGTAGATTATGGTGTCCTCCATTTGTGTGCCTGCAGTTTGTGAGCAACAGCTTTAATCCTGGACAGTTGTACCAAAGTAGGTAGTCCCTGAAGTCTAACAGGACTGTGACACTCAACAATACCTGATAGGGACTCTTCCATTTTGGTGATACCTTCTGCCATTATTGAAAGTTTCCTCAGGCCTCCCCCAGAAGCTACTATAGTTACTGAGCAGCCTGCAAAACCATAAGCCAGGTAAACATCTTTTTAAAATAAACTGTGCAGTCTTATGTTTCTCTGTAGCAGTTCAAGAACACACTACTACTGGTGTCAAGTAAAACGACCTGATATTGAAGTAGGTGACCTCCTCTTAGCCACTGATACTCTATTGCTTCTAGAGCCACCAGTGTTCCAAGGATCCCTCAGAGTATTGTTCTTTCCCAGTTTTTAGCAGATTGGGGTCAACTATTTGCTTTGTGAGAGGGGCAATAATTTGTGTCCACATACTTGGAGGGCCTTTTGAACTTGGCTTAAGTTGATATTATGGGTGAGCATTCTATGCATCTTTTATCAAGCAAAAGATCAGAAGCTAAAATGGCCGTAAGTCAGCCCAAAAGGATTAAGTTTTAGAATTTCCTTTTGAGGGCATCCTTACTTGTAAAAACGCTATAGCTAAGAGAGAAACCCAGGCCTCTGAAGGGCTTTGTTAATGTCATTTTTAAAACATAATTAGCTTTTTTATTTTACTTCAGGATTGAGAATTCCAGGAGAGTGAAGGGGATAGATAATGCCTAAGACTGAAGAAAAGCTCCTGGGCCACTTTAGGAGTGCAGGCATGTTTATTATCACTCTACAGATTTTAGGTAATCCAAGCTTTTGGAGATCTGATTAAGTAAAATTTTGACACTTTTTTTTTTTTTTTTTTTGAGAGTCACCCTCTGTTACCCAGGCTGGAGAGCAATAGTGCTATCTCAGCTCACTGCAACCTCCCCTTCCCAGGTCCCAGAGATTCTCCTGCCTCAGTCTCCCAGTAGCTGGGATTACAGGCGCGCATCACCATGCCAGTTTATTTTTGTAGTAGAGACAGGATTTCCTCATGTTGGCCAAGTGGGTCTTGAGCTCCTTACCTTAGGTGATCTGCCTGCCTTGACCTCCCAAAGTGTTCAGCTCACAGGTGTGAGCCACTGTGTCCAGTCAAATTTTGACACTTCTAATGTCTTCTTTGTCATTGTGGGGAAAGCCTCAATCTACTTGGTCAAAATGTCCATAAATACTGGCAAATATTTCTATCCCCTGTAGGATGGTATCTAAAGAAAGTCTATTTGCCAGTCTTTCCAGGGCATGTCCCTAAATGTTGTAATGGTTTGCATAGAGGTGGGGGTATAGTGTTGCTTACTGGATCATTACAGGCACAAAGATCACAGGCCCTGGGACCCTCTTTGCAGTGAATAGGTTTCTTTCCTAAAATTGAGAAACTAACTTGATAGTTAAGTCATGAAAATGCCTAACTACTTTCATTGCTCAGCCTCAGGGAGGAAGAGTTTGTTGCTTCCTACTAACCATCACAAGGGATACTTTTGTAAGCCTTTCGGTTCTGCCCATTTAATATCCTCAGGGGTATAGTGTGGTGTTCCTAACATGGGTGCAGTACCTGGCATTAGTCAGTGTCCTATAACACTGATGTTTCTCTAGCTGTGGCCTTAGCTACGCTGTCTGCCAGAGTATTTCATTTGATAATAGAGGTGTCTTCCTTTCGTGTCCCCTGCACTGACTCACTCTTTTGAGAGCTAGTAAGCATCTAAATGTTCCAAGATCTGAGAGTGATGTATGGGAGACCCTTTAGCTGTTAGCATTCCATTGTTTTTCTGTATAGCAGCATGAGCACAGAGCACCAGGAACCCATATTTGGAATCAATAAATATACTGACTCTTAAGGCTTTCCCAACTTTGACTGAAGGTTTCCTGAGGCCTCTCCAGAAGCCATTATGCTTCCTGTGCAGTCTGCAAAAACCGTGAGCCAATTAAACATCGTTTTAAAATAAAATAAAAAACATTTTAAAATCATCTTATCCAGTCTTAGCTGTTTCTTTTTAGCAGTTCAAGAACACACTAATACAAGTGTCAAGCAGAGGGTCTGATAGTTAAGTAGGTATCTTCCTGTTAGCCACTGACATTCATTCTCCTCTAGGACAACCTATATTGTTTATGGGGTCATAACATCTAGTAATTGTCCCAACGTAAAGTAAACTTACTGGTTTTTTTTCTTTGGCTCACAAGCATCCTGGCTGCCCAGATGCCACCTGGGTTAGCTGTTTAGAAAAGTAAGCCACTGGCCTAGGGCTATTTCTGAGCCTTTGGGGTAAGACATCCAACCTCATGCCTTGTTTTTCAGTCACATAGAAGATAAAACTATTTTCTAAGTTAAAGAGCCTCAAAGCAGGAGTTGTTTTTAGTTTTGCTTTTAGGGTAAAGAAGGCCCTGTTGGCAGGTTCCATCCCAATTCAAAGGTGCATGATTACTGTCTTTTAGAGCTTCATAGAGAGGCTTTGCCGTAAGACCAAACCAAGGAATCCAGATCTGGCAGCATCGGGCCATTCCCAAAAAGTCTCTTGACTGTTTCTTAGTCTGAGGTAGTTGGAGGGCCAAGATTGTCACTTTTCACTTTTGGTTCAAAGTTCTTGTCCCAGGTATGAGCACATACCCCAAATATTTAACATTTTGCACAGAGACCTGGGCCTTGTGGGGCAATACACGATATCCTTGCTTTCCCTGAAAATTAAGGAGCTGAATTGTGTTTCTATTGGAGTCTTCCCTAGTAGATGTAGAAATCCATCTACATGTTGCAAAATAAATTGATTAGTTAACTGTAGTTCCCTTAACTCCTTGACCAATGTATTGCCAAAGAGACGAGGACTATGCCAAAAAACTGCAGAGGAACTGTGCAGGTAAGTTGAGATGTAGCATGAGTGTCTGGATCAGTTCATTCAAAAGCAAAAATATACTGGCAGCATGGTGTAAAGATATACAAAAGAAAGCATCCTTTAAGTCTAACACTGTGAATCAATGAACATCTTCAGGAATCTCAGTCAAATCCCCTTAGAGTCAAAACAAATCTATATCCCTCATTTGATTTCCATTTTATAATGGGGAGTTACATGGAGACTGACAGGACTGTCATAATTTGTACCTTTGGACCCTCATTATTAAGGGCTGGATGTCCCTCTGAGCCTCAATATTCAAAAAACACTGTTTTTTTTCCATGGGTAAATAACAGTGGTTTTAGGAAAATCTGGACTGGGGTACATTAACAGCTCTACCAGAAACTTCCATGTCACAAACAGAAGGGTCTACTAAAGAAGCAATATGTAATGGAAGGTAGCTCTTCTTCATATCTGTGTTAATGCAGTACTCGGAGCTAAGAGAAGTGTTCTTTCTGGTCCGTTGTCTTCTCATGGGGCACTTTAAAGTGAACTGTGATCTGTAATTTGGAAAATAAGTTTCTCCCTAATAGGATAGAACACTCAGGTAAAAGTATTAAAAAACCTCTTGGAAAAGGTATGGTCCTTCACAGTGGAACCAAGTAGATGGGTACATCTCCTCATTCTTGGCTGGCCATCAATTCCTATTACTGTACAAGAGTGAGAAAAGAGTAGCCCTTGGAAATGGGTTAAAATTGAGTAGGCAGCTCCAATTTCCAATAAAACTCAATATTTTGTCTCCTATACCAAGGGTTACCTGAGGCTCCTCTGTGGAGATAGTAAGGTGTCCAGTGGGAGATACAGAGAATCTTAGGCCTATCAGTCCTCTACTTTTTGGGCCATTAATGAGTCTGTGTCTCAGTCTGTCTTTTAATCCTGGTGCAATCCTTCCAGTGACCTTCTTGCATACAGAAGACAAGTGCTGATTTTGGTCTAGAGATTGGTAAGTGAGGGACTATCATCTGAGCATCCTAGATGCCAGGGTTACCATATTTCTTTGAGAAGGGTAACTCTGAGGCAGCAGTGGTCCTAAAGTAACCACTAACAATTGTGCTTTTTGGCCAGTTCTTCTGTTTTTTGCCTCTTCCTCTGCTCTGTCCCTATTATTGTAAACCCCAAGGGCAATGTCTAAGAGTTCGCTCAGAGCAGTTGGTGTCCCATTGCTACCTTTTGTTGCTTTATCCAAATGTTAGGGGCAAACTGAGTAATAAAATATACACCCAAAGGAGCTCACACTTCCAAGGGGTCAGAGTATATATTAGTATTTTTTCTCAGTGCCTCAAACCAACAGCCCTGAATTAGAGTGGGATTTTCATCTTTTTCCTGATATACTTCTCTTACTTTATCATAATCCACTGGCTTAATCCCACCGTTTTTCTTTCTATTAAACAAGTTAGTATGTAATTTCTGCATTTGATTCCTTGAGACCCTTTCTAGTAACCCCATTGAGGTCTAGATCTGAGACTGCATCTCTTCCCACAAGATAAATGGCATGACCTGGGTTACACACAGCTGTTCTATCTGTATGTTTATAACATAAACACTGGAATTCTTTGTTATTCATCTACATTACAGTAAGTGGATAGTAGGCCAGGCACCGTGGCTCACACCTGTAATCCCAGCACTTTGGGAGATTGAGGTGGATGGATCACATGAGGTCAGGAGTTCAAGAACAGCCTGGCCAACATGATGAAACCCCATCTCTACTAAAAGTATAAAAACTTAGCCATGTGGTAGTGGGCGCCTGTGGTGGTGGGCATGGTGCTAGTCACCTATAATCCCAGCTTCTCAGGAGGTTGAGGCCGGGAGAATCGCTTGAACCTGGCAGGTGGAGGTTGCAGTGAGCTGAAACTACGCCAGTGCACTCCAGCCTGGGTGACAGAGCAAGACGCTGTCTCAAAAAAACAAAAAAGAGGAAGGAAGAAGGAAGGAAAGAAGAAAGGAAGGAAGGAAGGAAGGAAGGAAGGAAGGAAGGAAGGAAGGAAATAAGCAGATAATATTTGCATGTCATATCAAGTTAAATCAGTCAACTTCACAAACTTATCTACAAACTACCCTGGATCCTTTGAAAACTGAGCAATTTCTTCCTTGCATATGGTCAAATCAGACACAGAAAAAGGCACATGTACTTCAATTGTTCCTCCATCTCCATCAGCTACCTCTGACAGTAGACACAAATTTGATTTGGAGGGCTAGCATGGGGCCTCAATCCTAGTAGTATTGTTTGGGCTCACTTTCTTTGCAGTGGGGGATATGAGCCAGGGTTTGTTGGATAAGATGGAGGGGTGCCTGATGACCTTGGAGTGGAATCCTGCACTAAAAAACCAGTGGGGCTCCCTCAGCACTAGGGGACTGAGGAAGGTCTGAAGGGGGATTACAGGCCTTCTAGGAGAAGCAGCTAGGAGGAGGTCATCCAGCGTATCTGATGCAGCTTCTGGATATCTGGGAGTATCATGAGCCAGACACATTCTACAACTAGCCCTTAGGTTAGGATCCTGGTAGAGGGCCATAAAAGTCTACACATAAGGAAATTCTTTTTCTTCCTTTTTATAAAGCAAATCTAATTATATAATATCATTATAATATAAATAACTATGCCTAGCCCAAATCTATTGGTTTGCAAATTTGTATTGAACCCAATGAGGTTTTCTTTTTCAATTGGTCTAATAATTTAAACTTACTTCAACTGTCTAAAAAACACCCCACTGGTAATTATTTGGGGATGCTTGCCATTGTCCCTATGGCTAGAGTCACCATAAGGCTAACTCAGTTAGCCTAAGTTTAGCAAATGACTACTTACTTTTCACTTTCTGTAGATAGTAAGGTGTTACAAAAGTGAATTATAAGCTTCAAATGGGCATTTGGATGTTAAGCCTAAATTCCACAGAGAGTGAGCAACAGACAGAGAGGAGGGATGCAAGAGAGGAAGCAAAAGGGTAAATAGCATTGCCCAAAGGGCAACATCAACATCAAAGGCCCTGACTTGTCAGAGAACCTACCCAGTAGTAAAAATATTTAAAAAAGTTGCGTGGCCACTTGACTGCTATCGGTGGCTGTCCATCAGACTAGGGGCCTGGAACCTCCCAGTTCCTTGGACCAAGATGGGTTTGAACAGGCAGTTGTAGGATAGTACATAGAAAGCACGTTGCAAACTTCTAATGCTAGGGCAGAACAAAGTGAGACCAATATTCCCCTAGAAAGAAGGGCTATAACCCACCATCCTAGAAGGAATGTCAGTACCAAGTACCACAGAACATCTGGCATGGAGGAACTGGGGGATCAAAAATATCAATGCTGAAAACTCAGAGTGCCCAAGTTTCAGCCAATGAGGGATGCTGCACCAAATTACAAAAACCTTCAGGCGCCTGGGGAGAGGGGCCAGACAACAATGAAACCAAGAACAAGCTGGGGTCACAGAACACTGTGATGCTCACATCCCAGGATTAACACAATGGAGAACCTCATACCAAGTGCCCTACCTTAAACAATTGCCCAAACACAGTTAACAGAAAGTTAAAAGGAAACATAAGACTGCAAATAAAACATACACTTTAGATCTGAAAATAAATGACTGATAGAACAATAAAAATGGAGTCAGAAGGGAAAGGACTGAGGGAGGAGGTGACAAGGACATGCTTTGGGGCATTTAAGTGAGTTGGGACTTCTAAGTGATCACCTAGCCAAAGGCTTTTATTTTATATCCTAGTTCTGCTGCTGCTATGCAGATGGCAGCAGAAAGGACACTCAGCCATCCACCAGAGCAGAAATGGCACCAAGTGATCTTCCACATGGGACCCTGGTGAAGATCTCTCCAGGATCCCTTAGCTTAGGTAAACTCAGCTGCCATGGTGGGAGGGGCCAGCATGGGGACTGGTAATCCACCAGCCATTTCTCACTATCTTAATTACTGTCCAGCTGTCTGCTGTCACATCGATCACCAACTGCCTTCCTGCTGACCGCCATCCTGCTGGCCAACTGTTGTCTCACTGACTGCTGTCTCACCATCACCTCACTGACAGCCACTTCTCAACCCACTTCTCACACCGTCACCTCACCATCTCTCACGTTGCTGGCTTCTCTTATGTCGCTGTCTTCTCTCCTCACCCCACGTTGAGCACTACACTGAAACATGACAGATGAGTCCCAAAGTATGGCTTAGCCCATGAGGGTTCTTGCCTTTGTCAGGAAGGCTGAGGCAGGATCCCTTGAGCCCAGGAGTTTGAGGCTGTGGTGAGCTACGATTGAAAAGCCACTGCTTTTCTAGAGTGGGTGATAAGGAAAAACCCTGCTACTTTTTAAAAAGTATATATACACAATGAAATGCTATTCAGACATAAATGATGACTTTTGTCATTTGTATCATATGTGTGAGCCTGGAGACATAATGTTAAGCAAAATAACTCAAGCATAGGAAGCACAGAAAGATGAATACTACACATTCTCACTCATTTGTGAGAGCTAAAAAGATACAAATTCATGGAAGTACAATTTTGAGTATTAAGGAAGTATAGCAAGGAGGGGAGCATGAACAGAGAGGTTGGTTAATCAATACAAAATTACTGCTAGTTAGGAGGAATGAGTTCTAGTAACACTGTAGGGCAAACACAGCTAGCCATAATTCATTGTATATCTTCATAAAGCTACAAGAAAAGGGCCAGGCACTGTGGCTCACGCCTGTAATCCCAGCACTTTGGGAGGCGGATCACCTGAAATCAGTTGTTCAAGACCAGCCTGACTAACTTGGTGAAATCCCATCTCTACTAAAAATACAAAAATTAGCCAGACACGGTGGTGGGCACCTGTAATCCCAGCTACTCAGGAGGCTGAAGCAGAAGAATCGCTTGAGCCTAACAGGCCGAGGGTACAGTGAGAGGAGATCCTCCCATTGCACTCCAGCATGGGCAACAAGAGCAAACTCTGTCTCAAACAAACAAACAAAAGCTACCAGAAAGGATTTTGACAGTTTACAAAGCAAAGAAATAAATATTTGAAATAATAGGTATACTAATTACTCTGGTTTGATCATTGTAGGTGGTACAGTATACACATATCAAAATCTTACTCTGTATCTGATAAGTATGCAGAATTATATGTGGCAACTAAAATGGAAGAGAAAAAAATTAAGAAATATTTCCAAATAAAATAAAACCTAAAATAATATCTGAATTTTTTTTTTTTTTGCGTTTAAGATTATATGTTAGGCCAGGCGCAGTGGCTCACGCCTATAATCCCAGTACTTTCGGACGCCGAGGCAGGCGGATCACGAGAGCAGGAGATGGAGACCACCCTGGCTCACACAGTGAAACCCCGTCTCTACTAAAAATAAAAATAAAAAAATTAGCTGGGTGTTGTGGTG
>NW_016815176.1:16809-19969 GCF_001698545.2 Rhinopithecus bieti
AAAAAAAAAAAAAAAAAAAAAAAAAAGCTAGTATTTAACTTAAAGTTGGTGATTTGGGGCCAGGTGTGGTGGCTCACACCCGTAATCCCAGCACTTTGGGAGGCCAAGGCAGGCAGATCACTCAAGGTCAGGAATTCGAGACCAACCTAATCAACATGGAGAAACCCCATCTCTACTAAAACTACAAAATTAGCTGGGTGTGATGGCGGGTGCCTGTAATCCTACTTGGGAGGCTGAGACAGGAGAATCACTTGAACCCAGGAGGCAGAGGTTGTAGTGAGCTGAGATTGCACTGTTGCACTCCAGCCTGGGCAACAAGAGTGAAATTCTGTCTCAAAAAAAAAAAAAAAAAACAAGAAATTAAGTTGGTGATTTTTCCAGATTATCAACAACTGGTAGCTAAGTAAATTGGAAAACAGCAAGTTGAACTGCAGGTTTTAGGTTTTCCTGAAGACCTTCAGAAATGATGTGCTTGTTTTGTTTTCTACAAAATAGAGGCTCCCCATCAGTTTTTCTTTACTTTTTTTTTTCCTTCAGGGTCTTATTCTATTGCCCGAGCTGGACTACAGAGGCAAAATCTTGGCTCACTGAAACCTCAGCCTCCTGGGCTCAGGTGATCCTCCTACCTCAGCCTCGAAGGTAGCTGGGACTACAGGTGTGTGCCACCATGTGTTGTTAATTTTTTCATATTTTTTTGTATAGACAGGTTCTTGCCATGTTGCCCAGGCTGGTCTAAAACTCCTGCCATCTGCTTTTCAACTTAATAGTATTGTTTGACACAAAATCCTTATTAATATATTCTTGCTTTTCTGGCCCATTAAGATTCAAATAAGTCAACCAGGAATTCCAAATCCTCAGGG
Organism: Rhinopithecus bieti; assembly: GCF_001698545.2. Classification (NCBI taxonomy): domain Eukaryota; kingdom Metazoa; phylum Chordata; class Mammalia; order Primates; family Cercopithecidae; genus Rhinopithecus; species Rhinopithecus bieti. The sequence continues at coordinate 17,670 of NW_016815176.1, forward strand.
TCTAGTAAATTCCTTAGTTACAGAGTGGAGGCTTTTAAAGAGACTATCACATGGCTACTTATTTTACAGATAATAAATAGAAGAACGAGGCTGCGCATGGTGCCTCACACCCATAATCCCAGCACTTTGGGAAGGCAAGGTGGTGGATCACTTGAGGTCAGAAGTTCAAGACCAGCCTGGCCAACGTGGTGAAACCCCATCTCTACTAAGAATACAAAAATTAGCCATGCATGATGGTGCACACCGTACTTGGGAGGCAAAGGCAGGAGGATGTATTGAACCCTGGAAGCAGAGGCTACAGTGAGCTGAGATTACACCACTGCACTCCAGTCTGGACAACAGAGTGAGACTTCATCTGGAAAGAACTAGAAAAACCAGAGAACAGCTGATTAATTAATGCATATCACATCAGATTTGGAGCAGAAAATATGAATATAGCCGTCCACTCCTACATTCTCTATAGAAGCATTTTCACTACTTTATACCAACATTTATAATGTTTTCTTTCTCTGCTTCCCTCCATGCTGTCACCATCCTATCCCAGATTCCAGATCAGCCGAGAGATAGGGTAAGACACAAAACTTCAATCTTCTGTCTCACCAGGTCATGATTCCTGGCCTCAGGAATCATGCCTACACCTGCAGATACAGGTTCTGTTTTACCAAATACTACCTATCCTTTTGACTCTACCTTTCTACCCTGCCCTAATAGCTTTACACTCCAACAGACCCACAGTCCAGTACAGTCCCAGTAAACCTTGGTGACAGGCTGGCCTTCATAGCTTAATCATTTTAAGAAAGCACAACATAACAAAATATAGAGAAATAATTCAGTGAAGTTGGGTAAAGAATAACCAAAACTAGAAGTAATGCAGAGAGATTAAAATTACTTTTAACAATCAAAGAGAATTTATGAAGCTGGAAAATACAATGAATGAAAATTTAAAAGATGTGGAGAATATGAACAGCAGAACTAATCATACAGAAGAAAGACTCCATGAACATATGGGTTACTTGAAAACATACAAGCAGAAGAGAAAATATAATACAAACATTAAAAAAATCATATGGGATTGATGGAACAGCATCAAAAGAGGAAATGTTTTAGTTATAGAAGTTCATGAAGGAGAAAAGAAAAGTTATAAAAGCTTGGTTAAATAAATAATAGCATAAAACTTTCTAAACCTGGAAAGAATATAAAGATCCAGGCAGAGGAAGATTAAATGTCTTCCATCAGATTCAATCCAAGCAATACCACATGAAGACATGTTATAGTTAATTGTCAAAAATAAAAAACAAAGATGGGATTGAGAGCAGCAAGAGAAAAGAGGAAAAGAGGCAAATAATATACAAGGTATTACTAATGAGGCTTGCAGCAGTTTTCTCAGCAGAGACTACAGGCCAGAAAATGTGATGGTATACTCAGAGTGCTGAAGCAAAAAAAAAAAAAATCAAGAATACTGTAAAGCTATTCTTCAAAAATAAAGCAAGCAAGATTTTCCAGACAAATAAAAGCAGAGGCATTTCATTACTATCAGATCTTTTTACAAGAAATACTGAAGGAAGTCCCTCAAGCTGAAAAAAAAAATGCTAATTAGGGACTGGCGAGGTAGCTCATGACTATTTCCAGCACTTTGGGAGGCTGAGGCGAGTGAATCACAAGGTCAGGAATTCAAGACCATCCTGGCCAAGATGGTGAAACCCCGTCTCTACTAAAATATTAGCTGGGTGTGGTGGCAGTCCCAGCTACTCAGGAGACTGAGGCAGAGAATTGTTTGAACCTAGGAGGCGAAGGTTGCCGAGAGCCTCCAGCCAGGGTGACAGGGTGAGACTCTGCCTTAAAAAACAAAAATATACTAATTAGTATCAAAAAATAAAAATAAAAGTATAAAATTCACTGGTAAAAGCAAATACACAGTCAAATTCAGAATACTCTAATATGCCCAGCTAATTTTTTGTATTTGTAGAAGAGATGGGGTTTCACTGTGTTCGCCAGGATGGTCTCGATCTCCTGTGTATTAGAATATGTAAGTAGTACTTAACCACTTATATATTCTTCTGAAGGTTGTTAAAAAAAACTATTCAAAATCATACTAGCTACAATAATGTGTTAAAGGATACACCACATAAAAAGATATAAATTATGACATGGAAAACATAAAATTGGGAGGGGATGGGGCAAACGTGTAAAACCCTCCTATGTGGGCCGGGCGCGGTGTCTCACACCTGTAATCCCAGCACTTTGGGAGGCCGAGACGGGCGGATCACGAGGTCAGGAGATCGAGACCATCCTGGCGAACA
>NW_016815176.1:27148-30628 GCF_001698545.2 Rhinopithecus bieti
CCCAAGTTGCCAAAATGGTGTTGAAATTGCCACTGAATATCAGTTATGCAGCACTGATTATCAGTTATAGAAAATGAGAAAAAAACTAATTTGATTAAATATATTCTTATATATTTTAGTAGATTTAATATATTTATATTTAGTAGATTGGTTTTGTTTCATTTGTATTTGCTTTTGCTATTAGAATAAAATAATTTTAGACCAATGGAACAGAATAAAGAACCTAGAGATTAGCCTGCACACTTACAACTATCTGATCTTTAAAAACCTGACAAAAACAAGCAACAGGAAAAGAACTCCTTATGTAATAAACGTGCTGGAATAACTGGCCAGCTATATGTCCAATACTGAAACTAGATCCCTTCCTTTCACCACACACAAAAATCAACTCAGGGTAGATTAACAACTTAAGTGTGAAACTGAAAACTATAAAAGTCTGAAAACAACCAAGGCAATACCATTGAGGACACAGGCACAGGCAAAGATTTCATGACAAAGATGCCAAAAGCAACTGCAACGAAAGCAAAAACTGAAAAATGGGATGGATTAATCAAGACAGCTTCTGCACAGCAAAAGAGACTATCAATAGCATTAACAGACAACCTACAAAATGGGAAAAAAATTTACAAACTATGCATCTGACAAAGGTCTATTATCTAGCATCTACAGGGAACTTAAACACATTTACAAAGAAAAACAACTCCATTAAAAAGTGGGTGAAAGGCCGGGCGCGGTGGCTCAAGCCTGTAATCCCAGCACTTTGGGAGGCCTAGGCGGGCAGATCACGAGGTCAGGAAATCGAGACCATCCCGGCTGACACACTGAAACCCCATCTCTACTAAAAAATACAAAAAAACTAGCCAGGTGTGGTGGCGGACGCCTGTAGTCCCAGCTACTTGGGAGGCTGAGTCAGGAGAATGGCAGGTACCTGGGAGGCAGAGTTTGCAGTGAGCAGAGATCGCACCACTGCACTCCAGCCTGACAACAGAGACTCCGTCTCAAAAGAAACAGAAATACCATTCAAGCCAGCAATCCTATTAGTAGGTATTTATCCAAAGGAATAGAAATCATTCTACCATAAAGACATATGCGTTAGGTTAATTGCAACACTATTCACAACAGCAAAAACATGGAATCAACCTAAATACCCATCAATGATAAATGGATAAAGGAAATGTGGTCCATATAGACTGTACATATGGCTATAATGTAGCCATAAAAAAGAATAGTATCATGTCTTTTGCAGGGACACGGATGGAGCTGTAGGCCATTATCCTTAGCAAACTAACGCAGGAATAGAAAACCAAATACAACATGCTTTCGCTTGTAAGTGGAATCTGAATGATGAGAACTCCTGGACACATACAGGGAGCAACACACACTGGGTCTTTCAGAAGGTGGAGGGTGGGAGGAGAGAGAGGATCAGAAAAATTAACTAATGGGTATAGGCTTAATACCTGGGTGATGAAATAATCTGTGCAACAAACCCCCAGGACACACATTAACCTACATAACAAACCTGCACATGTATCCCTGAATTTACAATAAAGTTTGAAAAAAAGAAGAAAAGTATTTTGTTTTTATTAATTTTCACTAGTAAACCATGCTCACATGAAAGTTAAGCACACATGCATAGCCAGAGGTTGCCTGCCTGACAAATTTCCATAGATCTACATCTTAGGAAAACGAGTTTTATCGATTATTGTTTCACTGGAGGAAAGCACTCCTATCTTTGGGTGAGCATGTTTCCTAAAATAGAGATTTTTAATACTGTGTTTATTGTAAACCATAGTGAAAATACTGTGCTTTTAAGTAGCAGCAAAAGGTATGTCTATATGATGAGGTAATGATTATAAATTAATCAACTATCTAAACTTTAGCAGTTAATACCTGACATTGTAAATTTAAAATAAACTACCTAAACATTAGTAGTAAATACCTGACATTAAAATAATGCTATATCCTGTTTGAAATTCCTGTAGAAGATATTAAAATGGGTAAGAAATTTCTCTCCTTAGCTTGTCAAGATAAAAAGATTAAGTTCTAAACTGTTTTGATTTCTGCCCATCTCCACTGGAGAGATGCTAAGTAGAATTAACTCAGTCTCTTAGTCCTCATTATTACACTTCTGATCTCCTTTGTATATGGCTGTGTCTAAATTCTAGGTTTAGTGACCTCAGTATCAGGCTCATTGGAGTCTCTCATAAATAACAGGCCACAAAGAAGTGTAAGAATCCTAAGACAGTGTTAAGAAGTACTGCTGCAAAGTATCTGAAGGCATCAAACCTTTTATTTTTTCCCCAAGAATCTGTCTCTGTCGACCAGGGACACCATTTTTTGTTTCCCCATTGTTCTATTTCTTCACTGTAGATTTAATATTCATCAAATCTTATAATGACCAGTATCAATAAGACAAATTACAATTCAAATGTTTTTCAAGCATTTTCTATACATAAGGTACTATACCATTGGATGGACTATAGTAATAAGGCAAGTTCACATTCTAGTCAAGGAGCAAATGTTGACCAAATAAGTAAATATTTAATCATTGTACCTATACATCTCTATTTCTATACTTCAGAACCAGCAAAATAGCTTTTTAAACTTCCAAAATGCATCCCCTGCTTGAGGTTCATTGTATATAACTGAATTTATAAAACATGTTGAACCTTTAAACAGGAAACGAGAAAAAATTAATTTGTAATGCAAAAGTCAGATATGTATTGGTACAAGTAAAACTGGGCTCCAGAATTTGGTTCCAAAGAATTTTTTGAATATAAGGTATCAAGCAAAGAGTCACGAAAGACCTCTGTTAGGAGACTGAAGTTAAAGCAGGTTCTGGGTCTTCGTTAGCCTGACTATAGAAATACCAATGAGTAGCTTAGATTATAAAAGCTACTGGTAACCAGCACCTCTCATGGACTTATCCTGATTAGTTCTGGAACAGACACAGATAGGCCTGGGCGTTGGAAATGAGTTTGTTGAAGAATGTACATTCTTTTTCTACTTTGTCCACATCCTCCATAGTAAACTTCCCATATCCTGGAGACGACTAGTAATGCACATTGAGTAGTTTCTATGACCAGTGTTTGTTGTACAAATTTACCATCATAGGGAACAATGTCTCCTTTGTCATGAAATACATTTTGTCTCATACTTATACATAATACACTGAAGTTTGACTTTGGCTAATTCTGGCAATGATACAAAAACAAATACAGAAAGATAACAAATTCAACTGACTTCCACATGCTTCTTCTTTCCCCTATGCTCATTTCACCTTCAATCCCTCATCCTGTGGAATTAACCTCTTCATCACCTGCAAAGGGAGTCCGAGATCTTAAAGGGAATATATGCATACTACTTTGATCTAGTAATTTTCAACAATAAAACTGACAAAAATGATTAGACATCTGGAAGAAGCTGTTGAGTGCATATGCACAGACGCTCCATTAGTCCCAATCTCCTAGAGACTAGATA
>NW_016815176.1:32906-39880 GCF_001698545.2 Rhinopithecus bieti
TTTTTTTTTTTGAGACGGAGTCTGGCTCTGTCGCCCAGGCTGGAGTGCAATAGCCAGATCTCAGCTCACTGCAAGCTCCGCCTCCTGGGCTTTCGCCATTCTCCTGCCTCAGCCTCTACAGGCGCCCGCCACCTCGCCCAGCTAGTTTTTTGTACTTTTTAGTAGAGACGGGGTTTCACCATGTTTTCCAGGGTGGTCTCGATCTCCTGACCTCATGATCCGCCCATCTCGGCCTCCCAAAGTGCTGGGATTAAAGGCTTGAGCCACCACGCCCGGCCGGCATTGGCAATTCTTAAGACTCCATAGCATCATCAAGGATGACAATGATTGGGAAATGATTCAGAAGAGTGCCTGATGTTCCACTACCCAGATTGCTCTTGGCCTAGTCATGTGGAAAGAGAATATTATTTTCCAGGACAACATATTGGTTGACAATTTCACCTCACAAAGAAAGGCAGCTAATATCACTGTCCTCTTTGCCATCTCTGACACAATGGGCAGGCAAAACTTATCCAGAGAAGAGCTGGTAGTACCAGCAGACAGGTTCTTAACCTCCTGTGCCAATGTTCCTCAATGGTGACATGGAGCCACTAACAGCACTAATTTCCTAAGTTTAAGATGAAATACAAAGTTCTTCGGAATGCTAGAAATATTCCATATATTGATCTAAGTGTGAGTTTATAATTCAAAATTCATGGAGCTGTTTATGAAAGGTTTTATAAAATATTACTTTTGGGGAAAAGTCATCTACAAAATACATCTGGTAAACAGAAACATGCATGCATAGTAAATGTACAGCTCAATGTATTAGAAGGCGAACATCTATCTCTGAAGTATACCTACAAAAAGAACATCACTTACTGACACCATAAAAACCCTCTTTGTAAACATCCCTTCAAAGGCATCTCTAATCATAGTTTTACCATTTAAACTTTCTATACATGGAATCATACAGTATGTACCATTTTGTATCTGACTTCCTCAGCTCATTAGTCTGAGACTAACCACATATCAATCCTCATGAATATGATGCAGGAGGGGTGGCAGGGAAGTTCTGGGTAGAGAAAGTCGGTGTCCCTGGTGAGGGCTCCACCCTCAGGCCTGTGCCCGTGAAACGAGGTGAGGACCGGCACTGTTTTCATGCTCAAATGTTGCATTTTCCAAGACCACCCTGGCCCACCACACCCCTCATACTGTGCCCACAAAAACTCTGAGACCATAGTGGGGATACACACAAGTGGCTGGATGTCAAGAAGAACACACTGGCAGAAGAACAAACATCAACAGGCCATCAACAGTGGAACAATGCAGACACTGAGGGAAATTCAGCCAAGGGTAGTTAGTACAAGGAGAGCCAGACCAATGAGTGGCCCGACTCTAGTGGAAGCCACCTTCCCACTCCATCCCCCTTCTGGCTCCCCATCCATCTACTGAGAGCTACTTCCACCACTCAATAAAACCTTGCACTCATTCTCCAAGCACACGTGTGAACTGATTTTTCCTGTGGGCTAGGGAAAGAACCCCATGATATAGAAAGCCCTCTGCCCTTGCGATAAGGCAGAGGGTCTTATTGAGCTGATTAACACAAGCTGCCTGCATACTGTAACACATGCCCACTGGAGCTTCAGAAGCTGTAAACACTCAGTCCTAGACACTGCCATGGGGTTGGACCCCACACTCCCCACAATCTGCCCGTCTCCATTCTCCCAGTATGGGTTTGAGCTGCGTGACACTGAAGAGGACCACTCCCCGAGTGTAACACCCTGACGGGGATAAGGGAACTTTTCCTGTTTCAACTGGGGGCTCATCTGGGATCCCAGAAGGTGAGAGCAAATGTGAAACTGTCAGATCTGCCTCTTTTCCAAAACGCTGTGACCTCTCTTTCCTGCAGATAAAACGATGTTTCAAGATTTAACTTCCCTAACCAGGCTGGTCAAAACCCCAACTTTGTCTCTTGTCTCTCTCATGGTTTGAAATGGCTATTATCTCTTCGTTTATAATGTTAAAGAGTTTTGCTACAGGCCGCGGCAGTGCTTAGCTGCCAAAAGTGCAAATCAGACAAATTGTTCTTAGAGGTGCCATCTCTGCCTCCACCCTGACAGGTGCAGACACACGCAGCTCAGGGAACCTCCCCTTTCGCCTCCCAGCTCAGGCACCGGACTTGTTCACAGCCTGCAAAGGCTGTGCTTAACAGCCACCAGCTGAGGTAGGTGAGAGAAAACCACAGTGGTAGCCGGGACCTCACAGAGCTGGTAGGTGGGCAGTTCTGGCCTGTCATGCCAACAGAACCTTTCTTCCCCTGGCCAAGGAAGTCAACACAGCCTGAATCTGGGAAAGGACACAAGGATTAAAGGGAACAACTTGCACTGAGCAAGGAGTTCTTTCCCCAGGACATCCCCCTTTTGACCCTTAAACTGTTTTTCCATTTTTCCCTTTTCTAAGTGAGAGGACTCCCTCTTCCCAACACTATTTCTGATAGGGAAGTTAACAAAGGAACATCCCTTGCTGGCTAATAACTGCAAATTCGGCAGCACTCATTTGAAACACTAAACAGAAAGTCTCTGAAATACCTTTTCAGCCCCAATCCTGATTCTGAGCTTCAGGCTGAGAACTTAGAAAGACCAGGTTGGAGGGATCCAAAGCCAGGCAACAGGCACAATGTAAATAGGGAGGACCAATTCCTGTAGACTAAACCCTCAACCCATGGAAGGAGGTCATACTCCATGGCATAAACAGGCCCAGGGAACTCAAAGTTTCCTAACAGCAGGGAGAAAGGCAAAGGTGAGGGTGATTAATTCCTATTCTCCAGGTTTCCCTGATTCATGGGTACACACCACATTGGTACCTATGGCCAGCAATTGCCAAGGTCTCTGAGACTCAGGGATGAGAGGTGAAAGGAAAGGGAAGGCGCTAGCTTTCTTTCTCCATCACACCGAGTTTTTGCTTCAGCAAAAACCAACGAAAGGAAGTAAGAAATGCCTCTATTTCCTGTCTTTCAGAATGGGCAACCAGTTCTCTTCACCAACCCAGCTTCTATTCCTCTGCAGTGTGTCCTGAACCATTGAGACTGCTTTGACCCCCAGAATCTGGAGGAAAAATGCCTCATATCCCTTTGCACAAAGGTTTGGACAAATCATAAAGGACTGGGTTGGCCCCAAGAAGGAACTACTCACCTCTACTATCCAACAGTTGGAACTTTTTTGTACACGTGAGGACATATAGTCTGGGGCCCCACATATGCAGGCTTTCTATACCTTGCGAGCCAATCCAAACTTTGCCAACAGTGTAGGATTGATCGCCATCTCAGGGAAGGCTGGAAGGGACCAGCCCAAGGAATTAAAGATCTGAGTCCCAGAAGCACCCTCTGCGGAGAAGCCACCTCCCTCCAGTTCTGCTCCTTTGGGTATACACCAACCTCCCTACCCAACTTCAGCCTCTCACTTGCCCCCTCCTAGAAATCCTTCCACTAAACAAGCCTCAGTCCCACTCCTGCCTCTCCAACAAATGTCTAGTGAATTTGGCACCATTAAGGTCCAGGTCCCTTCTCCCTATAAAACTTAAAGCCAGTTTTCAGAATTTCACCCAAATATTTGAACTCTCCTGGACAGACGTTATGTTACTTTGGAATCAGATCCTGATGGACACTGAGAAGCAGGCTGCTCTGCAAGCAGCAGAGATTTGGGGATGACCTTTGCCTCACATATAGCGTCAGGGAAGGAAGCAAATATCCAACTCTAAGAAAAGCAGTATCAGTGAATGACCCTAAATAGGATCCCAGTGATGAGATGGGAGACTGGAAGAGGAGATACTTTCCAGTATGCATAATGGAAGTCTTACACAGGATGAAGACCAAGCCTCTCAGTTATGCTAAGTTGTCCATGACTGACCAGGGATTTGATGAAAATCCCACTGCCTTCTTGGAAAGGCTGAGAGAGGCCTTGGTAAAGCACACCTATCTCCTGATTCAATCAAGGGACAGCTAATCCTAAGGATAAATTTGTAACTCAGGCAGCCCCTGATACTAGAAGGAAGTTAGAGAAACAGTCCCTGCAGCCAGGTAGTACATTAGAGGTCCTCCTGACCTCGTGATTTCCAGGCAGGGTACACTTGTTAATTGCTAAAGATATGGCTGCAATAGCTACCTCTCTTATAAAGTTTAACTGACCCTATTCAAGATTTAATTTCTTTCACCAGAGTAAAATAGCTTAGGATACAATGTTGTTAGTATATTTCTTTTTTTTTTTGAGACGGAGTCTTGCTCTGTTGCCCAGGCTGGAGTGCAGTAGCTGGATTTCAGCTCACTGCAAGCTCCGCCTCCCAGTTTTACACCATTCTGCTGCCTCAGCCTCCTCAGTAGCTGGAACTACAGGTGCCTGCCAACTCTCCCGGCTAGTTTTTTGTAATTTTTAGTAGAGACGGGATTTCACCATGTTAGCCGGATGGTCTTGATCTCCTGACCTTGTGATCCGCCTATCTCGGCCTCCCAAAGTGCTGGATTACAGGCTTGAGCCACTGCGTCCGGCCCATCTCTGTAATTTTTGGCACTAAATTTTTCCTTGTATAATACACATGTAACCCATGCATACTTAACCTTACAAAAAATTTTTTCTCTCTCTCACACATAGATGCCATCAAACTCCAAACAGGCAGGCAACCAGAGCCTCAGACAATGTGAAGCTTCAGACCAACGTCTGGGAGGAAATGACTGCTCTTTTCCCAAAATGTTGGGAAATGTTGCATTTTCCAAGACCATCCTGGCCTCCCATACACCCCCATCCTGTGCCTATAAAAACCCCCAAGACCATACTGGGCACACACACAAACAGCTGGACATCAAGAGAAATACGCTGGCAGAACACACAGATGGCAACAAACCACTGACAGCAGAATGACATGGATGCTGAGGTAAATTCGGTAGATGGGGGTCAAAGGAGAGCCCAGGCACTGAGCAGCCTGACTCCAAGGAAGACTATGTTTCCACTCCATTCCCCTTCTGGCTCCCTATCCACTTAACTGAGAGCTACCTCCACCACTCAATAAAACCTTGCATTCATTCTCCAAGCCTGCATGTGATCTGATTTTTCCGGTACACCAGGGCAAGAATCCAGGACACAGAAAGCCCTCTGTCCTTGCAATAAGGTAGACGGTCTGAGCTGATCAGCACAAGCTGCCTGCAGATGGCAAAACCTAGAGAGCACACTGTTAACACACGCCCACTGGGCTTTAAGAGCTGTACACAATGGGTCACAGTCTACACTCACCAAGATCTGCTGTCTGCATGCTCCTCCTAAGATTTGGAGCTGCGGGACACTTAAGAACTGAGCCACTCCCCAGTCACACACCCTGTGAGGGGGATACAGGAACTTTTCCTATTTCAAATACATAGTATCTCATTATAGCAATCTATTCATCCCTTCCTTGCACCTATTGTGAATATGCTCATCTTTGTAAACATATTCAACGATTGTCTTTGAAGTTCTAAAAGAGCTCATTTTTCATACAGAGAACTGCTACATAGTACACATCAATACCATTTCAAGTTCACATTTTCTTGCAGGCCAGACTTAACTTTTCTCCTGACTGCTGTAGAGATGTACCCATTTCATTTGTCCAATAGAAATGAGATCATTCCAGCTATACTTCCTGCCATGGACCTCAGTTCCCAACTGATCAATTATTCTCTGAATCTAAAGAACTCATACGTCTAAAAATGGGCATTAGACTACTGTGGTCTTCAAAGGACAAATACACATACTTGGGTGCAAACACACACACTCAATTTCTCAGCCCTAGGTCCCAGAAAAGACAGATACAATTATTTAGTGCAAAATCACACCTAAAAATGGCCTGAGCAAGAGGGAAGGAAATGGGAGACCATTTCCATCAGTAGAAAAAGTTACCGTAATTTGGTCACTATTTGGCTGATTCACTGCAGAATTTCCATAGTATGTGTTCTACAAATATTTACTGATCTTCAAACATCAATAGTAAATTGTTAACTAAACTGTGCTACCGTCAACCAACCTGAACAACTTGATAATTGCAAATCCAATTTTACCTACATTTTATCTTTTATCCAGAGATAGCATTTCCCAAAAATCACATCATTACTAAGTGTGCCTGTAACTGATGACAAATTCTTTTTAACTGCATGAACCTCAACACAGCTCAAGTGTTAATCTTTAGTCATCCCGATGATAAATACAAATTAAAACAGTTAAGATAATAACATACCTAAATATATAAGGTGTGCAAGAAACCAAGTAATGGTGAGAATGTAGAGCAACCAGAAATGAACTGAGACAAACTGCAAAATGGCGTAAGAACTTCTGAAAACCAGTAGTATCTACTGAAAACACGTAAGACAAGAGCACTGGCATTTACCAAAATCATGAGAAATTTGTTGCCGCTGGGCGTGGTAGCCCCCACTTGTAATCCCCGCACTTTGGGAGGCCAAGGCGGGCGATCACGAGGTCGGGAGATCAAGACCACCCTGGACAGTGAAACCCCATCTCTACCAAAATACAAAAAATTAGCCGTTAGCCGGGCGCGTGGCGGGTGCCTGTGGTCCCACCTACTCAGGAGGCGGAGACAGGAGAAAGGCGTGAACCTGGACTCAGGAGGCGGAGACAGGAGAAAGGCGTGAACCTGGGAGGCGGAGCTTGTAGTGAGCTGAGATCATGCCCATGCACTCCAGCCTGGGGCAAAGAGCAAGACTCCATCTTTAAAAAAAAAGTTTGTTGCTGCTGCTACAATTCTAAGTAACAATGTAATTTCATCTCACAAACATAACACTTAAAAAGTGCAAGAAGTAACAACAAAATAAACTGTAGATTTCCTTTACACCAAGATTATCAGACTAAAGCTTATGTGTGCTGTTAAAAGAATAGTGCTTATCCTTTGCAGTTTGAGGCTGGTTGCCAAAAGGGGACACAAAGGGACACTGAGGTTCTTGACTTCCTTAAAAGACCTAT
>NW_016815177.1:0-47466 GCF_001698545.2 Rhinopithecus bieti
CTCCGTGGGCATGGTACCCTCCCGGCCAGGTGTGGGATATAATCTCCTGGTGTGCCTGTGTGCTTAAAGCGCAGTATTGGGGTGGGAGTTATTTGATTTTCCAGGTGTTGTGTGTCTCAGTTCGCCTGGCTAGGAAAAGGGATTACCTTCCCCCTTGCGCTTCCCAGGTGAGGCAATGCCTCGGCCTGCTTCAGCTCTCGCTGGTCAGGCTGCAATAGCTGACCAGCACCGATTGTCCGGCACTCCCTATTGAGATAAACCCAGTACCTCAATTGAAAATGCAGAAATCACCTGTCTTCTGTGTCACTTGCGCTGGGAGCTGGAGACTGGAGCTGTTCCTACTGGGCCATCTTGCTCCGCCCCCCAAAATACGCTATTTTTAAGTATTTTTTAAACACCTGTCTTTATCACTGTACAATACTATAAAATGTTAAAACCATTAGCAGATTAAAATACTATGTATTTATATTTTTTCTGTCACTCTGTTCATATTCAACTCTAACACTATAATCTCTCATCTGTCTAATTAGCCTCCTTGTCTCAAAACTTATATCCTTTTGAATCATCTTCTCATTTGAACATTCAACTTGGATAATGCTATTTCATTCTTTCTAATGCTTCAAAAACACCTTAATGCAGAAGGTCTAAATTTCTTAACATGTCATGGAGTAGTGTGCTGGAAAAGCTTTAACACCTGGCAGTGAGAGGAAAAACTCTAATTTATAGTGTTTGTCTATTTTCAGTGTGAAACTAATCCCATCATATCCCATTTCAAGTTGCCAACAGTGACATATATGAACTAATGCTAGTGAATAGATTCTGTATAGCAGCACTTGAAACCAAATCCAGCCCACCGCTTAATGCAATACTCTGTTTCCTGTCTCTGTTCTTGTCTCATATCCTACCTCATATTGCATTGTCACTTAAAACTTACAGAACTCATGAGACACAGAGGCTTCAATTTGACAAATGTCATCAGACCTCCTTGTTGCAGCTTTCTAAATACAACTCCTTATGCCTTCAATTGCTCCTCCCTATACCAATTTCATTTACCCATGCATTCACACAACTATTCATTTACATTCATTCATTCATTCATTATGTAATAATTATTTATTGAAGCCATTCTAGGAAGCACTTACTGTTTTATGTTGGCTATAGATACACTTAACAAAATTCCATAACGTGAAAACAAAAACTGCCATGAGAAAAAAAAAAAAAATTAGTTGATAAAACAGAAGGGTTTAACTAAATTGAAAAGTCAAATGAATCATGAGAAATAATTATATTAATAACCCAATAACTATTACTAATATAAATGCTAAACTAAATGCACACTGAGTAATATAAGATCTTGAAATATTGCCAATTACATGTTATAATATTAAGGTTGAAATATTTTTTCTTACTACTAAAAATACATTGACAATTTTACATAAATGACAATTTATACAGAGCAGGTTAATGTGCTTAGGCTAATAGGTAACAAGTGAAGAAAACAGAATTATGTCTATGACACAATTATAGATCACTATACAAAAAGTTGGAAGATGTGGGTATTTCTGACACTTCCATTGACTACTTGAGGCGAAAAGCTCACGTCTTTTCATCTATAAATGGGTATTCTGTCTTATTTCTACTTGCTATAACAAAATACCTTAGACTGAGTAATTTGTAAACAATAAAAAATTATTGCTAACCGTTCTGTAGGCTAAGAAGTTCAAGATTAAGATACGAGTAGATTCAGACTCTAGTGAGGGCTTGTTTTCTTCTACAAAGATGAAGCTTTTGATGTGTTCTCACATGGCAGAAGGAATAAAAAGTTTCCTTAGGCTCTTTTATAATGGAACTAATCTCATCCACAAGGGCTCCACCTTCATGACTTAGTCACCTCACAAAGACCACTCCTCTTATACTAACACATTGGGGAGTATATTTCAATAAAAGAACTTTGGAGGTACATAAACATTCAGACTATAGCAAATTGTAACATTTGTCTTTTGAAACCAATGCAAGATCAGATAAAATAATAAATATAAAAAAATACTATTGATTTTAGGGGAAAAAGGCATCTAAATAGTATTAATATCTTTGTACTTCAAATAATGTGGACTTTAAAAAATTCTGATAATATAGGGTAGCACAATGCAGTGGTATAATAAATAGTGTAGTCTTGGAATATGGATTGCTATTAGCTATAGCCAGTAATAAATACTTAATAAAATACAAGTGTTCTCTTATTATTTTTGGATAATGTAATATATTTGTTGAATTTCTTTCAGATAACATTCGCCAAAGTTGATTGTGTTCTTCAAGTCGTTTAATGCTAGTTGATATTTTGCCTCACAGTGCTAGAAAATTAAATGTACAATTAATTTTTTTCTCAGACATGAATTAGCAAGAAATAATTCAATGCTTTCTATAATACATTCAAAGTTTGGTATGGGATATAACTTCACATTTTAGGATATGCTGCTGGAGGCTTTACCACTCAATTCATTGAACACAAATCAAGGCAATTCTAGCTTAGGCTAGAGATATATATAATCCAATACAGGCCAGTGCTGTGTTTATGCAAAACAAATTGAAAAATAATATCAGTAGAAATCTGTATATTATGTCTATATGGTAGTTATGAGGGTATTTAGAAATTGAGTGTTTTATGAATTATTACATTTCCAATTAAAACCTTTTAATCATGTAGGTATAATCTAAAATTTTTGTCATTTGTACTGCTTTAAGGAGTAGTGACAAATTGTGTGATACAGATTTTCAGAAGATAAATAGAAAATATCTGATTTTTTCTCTACTTTTTTTTATAATCATACAAGATCAGGAGATAGAGAACATGGAATTGTGTTGGTTCTGAAAACCCTATCTGTACAATTATTAATAGTAGTTACTATCTCCCTCATTATAACCGTCATTTATAAGTCACAGTCTAAGTTCTCTGGAAAATATAATCATAAATAAAATCATTCTCTGTGTTCATGTTTCAACATAAATATAATAAAAAGTCAACAATAGATATTTAGCAACTTTTAAAAGAAGCAAATCCAAATGATTATGGAACATAGTTCATTAGTTATCAAATTTTATAAATATATATCTTTATTTTGTGTCTGGATGTGTATCAGAAAACAATAATGTATGTGTATCAATCTTTCAATATATTGAAATTGTTTCTTACTATACAAAGGTAGTAGAAATTATATATGTACAGGTAGTAAAATATTTATCTTAAATAAACTTATTTAAGTGTAATAATTGTAAATATATGTAGAAATGTAACTGTAAGAATGTTCAATGCAATGCTGTTTGAATAGTAAAATAAAATAAACCTCCTAAATGTTCAGGTTGGAAAATGAGATAATAAATTATTCATTGAGTCATTCATCAGATCTACAGATACTAATTTTTTCCCCAAACACTACGCTTTCTCCTGGGCATATAGGAATAATTAGGATAGACATCAGTCATTATTTTTTTCAAGCTATCTTTGAAGAAATACATTACACCAAAAATTGTGGTAAAGAAGGAGTCCACATGAATAGACAATTCTCAAAAGAAGATACACTAATGGCAAACAAACATATGAAAAAATGCTCGACATTGCTAATGATCAGGTAACTGCAGATCAAAATCACAATGCAATACCACGTCACTCCTGCAAGAATGGCCGTAATTAAAAAGACAAACAACAATAAATGTTGGTGTGGTAAAAAGGGAACACTTCTACACTATTGGTGGGAATGTAAACTAGTACAATTACTCTGAAAAACAATGTGGAGATTCCTTAAAGAACTAAAAGTAAATTTCCCATTTGATCCAACAGTCTCACTCCTTAGTATCTATCCAGAGTAAAAGAGATCATTATAAGAAAAGATACCAGCACACACATGTTTATAGCAGCACAATTCACAATTGCAAAAATTTGGAACCAGCCCAAATGTCCATCAATCAACAAGTGGATAAAGAAAATGTGGCATACCATGGAATACTACTCAGACATAAAAAGGAAAAAAATAATGGCATTTGCAGCAACCTGGATGGAACTGGAGACCGTTATCCTAAGTGAAGTAACTCAGGAATGGACAATCAAACATCATATACTCTTAGTCATAAGTGGAAGCTAAGGTATGAGGATGCAAAAGCATAAGAATAACATAATGAATTTTGGGGACTCAGGGAAAAGGGTGGGAGAGGTGTGAGGGATAAAAGACTACATGTTGGGTACAGTGTGCACTGCTTGGGTGATGGGTACACTAATGTCTCAGAAATCACTAAAGAAGTTATTCATGAACCAAATGCCACCTGTTCCCCCAAAACCTACTGAAATAAAAAATAATAATAAAATAAAATTAAGTCAACACAGACTAAAATGTTGTCATGGGTTTATTCTTGAGTATATGGTATATTTACAATAATTTTTGATGTTTATTGCAATCTTGTAAATAAACACACCAATGACTTGGGTCAAATATTCAAAGTAATACACTTTTAAACCTTTTCATGAATTTTAACTGTCAGATAAATAACTGAAATCAGGCTACTTTATAATATATCCTTCATAAATTCTCCTATATGAAGCACACTCTGATATTTGTGAGAATTAAATGAGTTATCATAAAAGAAAAAAATTAAATGAGTTATCACATAAGAAATAGTTGGAACTGTATTTGGCACATAGCCAACATTCTATACAATTAACTTGTTAAAAATGCATAACTGCATGACAAATAGTGCTAAGTTTGCTGTAACAAGATAGGTAGTGAATATTTGGAACTGAGTACTATGTTAGGATTGGAGATTTTTCTAAAGATAAATTTTTGAAAGATAATTTTGCTCATATTCTGGGGTAGTTTTAAGGTAGCCCTACTTTATTTCACAGTGGTCGATTATGCAAAATTTGTAGATGTTTCCATATGAAAGAAAATACAGGCAAGATTACAAAAGGATCATCCTTATACCATGTTTATGAAAACATTGTCCAAATGTGAATCTAATTGTTTTGTTTTCCCCCCTGGTGAATTTTTGTAGAGTTATGCTATTGTGATAGAAAGAAAGAGTGGAAATATTATATTACCTTAGTTTAATGGCTACAGCAAAATGATGAAAATTATGACTACAGAAAAATGATGAAAATAAAGTAATTTGGAATTAGGGAAGCTGAAAAAAGAAAAGAAAGCCTTAAAGGAAACAAAATATGGTTTAATGTTTTTATCCAAAATTATTTAATATGCTGTAAATATGTATAACCACACAATCTAAGTCTTACAAATAAGTTTCAGTCAAAACTTTGGAGGAGAAAAGTAGAAGGAAGAGCATTTTATATTGAAAACATTTCTACTCAGCAGAACCTGTATCTTAGTAACATTCTGTTAATAAAAACTTAGACTTAACATTCAAATTCCCTTTGCATGCATGAGAAAGACTTCACACTTTCATATGAATAAAGACCATCCTTAAGGTAGTGAGTGACAGTAAAACTTTCTGACATAATGCCATTTATCTAAGCTGCACAATACCAGATCTGTTATGTAAAACAACTCTTTCTGTCTTGGTCTCAAGAATTTCTTGACTTGTAGAACTCTATAGAGATTCAAGTATAGATAACTCACAATTTTCTTTCCAAATAACTTCATACAATAGTCATCTAAACTGTTAGGGGTTCAACTGTGTCCCTCCAGTAAAGATATGTTGAAATTCTAACCCCTAGTATCTCAATCAGAATGTGACATTAAAAATGGTGTCCTAGTAGTAGACTTAATTTGTAAACATGAACTAATTAATAGGATGTGTCCCTAACCCAATATGACTGGTGTCTTTAAAAGATGACTTCCCTGTGAAGATATGAAAACACACATGGAGAATGCCATGTGGCAACAAAGGCAAAGATTAGAGTCATGTGGCTTCAAGTCAAGGAATGCTAAAGATTGCTTGCAGGTCACTGGAAGTTAGGAAGAGACAAGGAAGGATTTCCCCTATAGCTTTCAGAGAGTGTGTAGTCCTGAGAAAACTTTGATTTTGTTCTTCTAGCCTCCAGAACCGTAAGCTAATAAATTTCTGCTTTGTAAAGCCACCCTATTTGTATCTACTTTATTACAACAGACCTGGGAAGATCATACAAAGACCTAAAGGATTTCTCAGCTAGAGTCTCTGTATATGTAGACATTTCTTTCTACATATGTGGCGCAAGTTATTGGCTCATTGCATCTCTCCTTCATTAATTTATTCTTTAGGAAACTACTTCCTAGTTTGATATAAAGTTACTTAGTTTGATTCTAGATTCCATTCCACTCTATTATAAATGTGACCTTAATTAACCTTCTTATAATGCATTGGCTTTCAAGGACAGCTTCCTTGAAAACAATGCTACAGTGCTATTCAATTGCTAAAGTAATATCATGCCATAAAGCTATTCATAGAAATGGCCCTTGAATATTAAAAGCTTCCATCACTTGGAACTTATGTAAACACTGTAATATAAATGTAACTTATCTTGGCTTCCAAAATGACAGTCTAAAAGGTAGAGTAGAAAGATGCCGTTTGAACACTGCTCACAAATAATGTGATAAAACTATAACATAAAAAGCATGTAATTAAGAATAGCATACAAAGAAGCTTAAATTTAGAGAATTCTAAATATATTTACTGGAAATTAGCAGATTATCTTTACAATAAGGCTTCTTGATTATAAAATAATTTGAGAATGTAAGTAGAGATGTTTATTTTGTATTCATATAATGTTCTCAATATCAATTTCCCCTATGTTGAAAATTTGACACACTGTAATTCAGAAGGTCTTAATTTTTTAAAACAAATTTTATTAAAAAGTCATTTACAGCACTGCTAAGAAGAAAGTTTTAAAGTACTTGAGATTAAATTGTTTTGTTTGCTCACAGTCTACAAAGGTACAGTTTGTAGCACTAATAATAGGCTTTTATTAAACAAATATATGTCAACTTTCAGTTCGAAGGGCTCCATATAAAGCTATAATTACTACTCATATTTCTTAAGTATTGCAAAAGTTAAAGAATGGTTTAAATAAGTGAAGGTATAGTTACCAAACATGTCCTATTCAATATCTGAATATTTTAGCTGCTATTTCCCTCAGTGGAATTTAAATCAAAGTAAGAATAGCTTGACCAAATGCAAAGAAAATTACTTAATTCAGTATAGCATTTTAGATCCTGCTATTAAGCAAAAAAAATATATATATATAGTTTCATATCATATAATTTTCTAGGAAAATAAGAATAAAGGACTACAAATATATTATTTATATTAACGTAACATTCTCAGAGTGATTTTTGAGACATAAGCATGTGTTTGTTTCTTGCAAACATGAAAGTATACCCTGTATGTTAATCACCATAAATGGAGAAGATCTCTAAAAAAATTAGATTACCCATGAATTCACCTAAAAGAGATCAACACTGTTCAACTAATCAAAGTATTTCTTGCCAAGGTCCTATGTTATTAAATATTTTTGTACTGTATGTTCATGACTGCTTGCTTTAAATCATGGGGATGACTCAGGATTTGTATCTATTATTGGTTTTTAATTGTTGCCAGTGGTTTACTGCAACAAATATTTCTGTTATGAACTTATGTATAGGTAAATCTTCAGGCACACTGTGATTAGCTTTTAGAAGAAGGATTAAGAGTCAAAGAGCATACAATTATTACTATGTTGTCTTCTAGAAAGAAGCTCCCAATTTACACTGAAGAGTGTCCTATTAAAAGTAAAGTAACGCAATATAGATATTGGCCTGAAGTTTTCTTTTTTTGTTGTGTCTCTGCCAGGTTTTGGTATTAGGATGATGCTGGCTTCACAGATTGAATTAGGGAGAAGTCCCTCCTTTGAAATATTTTTTGAATAGTTTGTAGGAATGGTACCAGCTCTTCTTGGTACATTTGGTAGAATTCAGCTGTGATTCCATCTGGTTCTGGGTTTTTATTTTAAGTTGGTAGGCTATTTATTACTTCTTCAATTTCAGAACTCATTATTGGTCTTGTGGGGATTCAGTTTCTTCCTGGTTCAGTCTTGAAAGGGGTTATATGTTCAGAAATTTATCCATTTCTTCTAGATTTTCTAGTTTATGTGCCTAGAGGTGTTTATAATATTATCTGGTGGTTGTTTGGTATTTCTGTGGAGTCAGTGATAATATTTCCCTTATCATTTCTGATTGTGTTTATTTGAATCTCATCTTTTCTTTTTTGTTAGTCTAGCTGGTGAGCTATTTTATTAATTTTTTTTAAAAACCAACCTCCTGGATTCATTGATCTTAGGATACTTTTATTGTGTCTCTGTCTCCTTCAGTTCAGCTCTGATATGGGTTATTTCTTGTCTTCTGCTAGCTTTGAGATCCATTTGACATTTGTTCTTTAGCTTTTCGGTTTTGATACTAGTGTTACAGCCCAATCACTCCTCAGTTCAACTAGGTCTAAGTTCTTGTCCCATGACCAAGAAGAATAAAGCACACAGACACCAGAGAAGGAGTAATGTAGAACAAAGTTTTATTAAGCAACAGAAAAGCTCTCAGCAAAGAGAGGGGACCCAAAGAGGGCTGCCAGAAATGGGGCTGTGTTCTGGGGTTTTTATGTGGCAAAGATGAGGAACTCGTCAGTGGTTCTGCCCAAATGGGAGGGGCAAAGTTCCCCTAGGGGTGCTGCATCTAATCACCAAGACAAAGGGAAAAATGCCTCTGGGTTATGTCCTAGGCCACTGGGCCTGTGAGGGGAAGGTATGCCACTAAGGGAAAAATAGTTTCCTGGGCTAGGTCCAGGTCCCCCCTGCTGTGTATAGCCTGAGACTTGGTGCCCTGCATCTCAGCTGCTTCAGCTGTAGCTAAAAAGGTCCAAGGTGCATCTCAGGCCATTGCTTCAGAGTGTGTAAACCCCAAGCCTTGACAGCTTCCATGTGTTGTTGGTCCTGCAACTGCACAGAAGTCAAGAACTGAGGTTAGGCAACCTCCGTCTAGATTTCAGAGCATGTGTGGAAATGTCTGGATGTCTAGGAAGTAGCTTGCTGCAGGGGAAGAGTCTTCATGGAGAACCTCTTCTAGGGAAATGTGGAAGGGAAATGTGGGTTCAGAGTCTCTACACTGAGTCTGCATTAGGGCACTACCTAGTGGAGCTGTGAGAAGAGGGTCACAATTCTCCAGGCCCCAGAATGGTAGATCTATCAACAGCTTGCACTGCGTTCCTGGAAAAGCTGCAGACACTCAATGCCAGTCACGAAAGCAGCGGGAGGGAGGCTGTACCCTGCAGAACCACAGAGTCAGAGCTGACCAAGGCCATGGGAGTCCACCTCTTGAAGATATCAGCATGTCCTGGATGTGATACATGGATTCAAAGGAAATCATTTTGAAACTTCAAGGTTTAATGACTGCCCTATTAGATTAAGACTTACATGGGGCCTGTAGAGCCTTTGTTTTGGCCAGTTTTTCCCATTTGGAACAAATGTATTTACCCAGTGTCTGTTCCTCCATTGTATCTAGGAAGTAACTAACTTGCTTTGATTTTACAGGCTCATAGGCAGAAGGGACTTGCCTTGTTTCAGATAACACTTTGAACTTGGACTTTTGAGTTAATGCTGGAATGAGTTAAGACTTTGGGGTAAAGTTGGAAAGGCATAATATTGTTTTGAAATGTGAGGATGTGAGATTTTTGAGGGGCCAGGGTAGAATGATATGGTTTGTCTGTGTTCCCCCTCAAATCTCATTTTGAATTGTAGTTCCCATAATCCACATACGTTGTAGGAAGGACCCAGTGGGAGGTAATTGAATCATGGAGGTGGTTATGCTCATTCTGTTTTCATGACAGTGAGTTAGTTTTCATGAGATCTGATGGTTTTATAAGGGACTTTTCCACCACTTTGATGGTTCTTCTCCTTCCTGCCACCGTATGAAGAAGGATGTATTTGCTTCCCCTACCACCATGATTGTAAGTTTCTGGAGGCCTACCCAGCCATGCTGAACTGTGAGTTTCTTTCCTTTATAAATTACCCAGTCTCAGGTATGTCTTTATTAGCAGTGTGAGAACAGACTAATACAAGCTATTATTAAAAATCAAAAAATAACATGCAGATAAAGTTGCAGAGAAAATGGAACACTTGGCCGGGCGCGGTGGCTCAAGCCTGTAATCCCAGCACTTTGGGAGGCCGAGAAGGGCGGATCACGAGGTCAGGAAATCGAGACCATCCTGGCTAACACGGTGAAACCCCGTCTCTACTAAAAATACAAAAACTAGCCGGGCGAGGTGGCGGGCGCCTGTAGTCCCAGCTACTCCGGAGGCTGAGGCAGGAGAATGGCGTAAACCCGGGAGGCGGAGCTTACAGTGAGCTGAGATCTGGCCACTGCACTCCAGNAAAAGAAAAGAAAAGAAAAGAAAACGGAACACTTATACATTGTTAGTGGAAGTGAAAATTAGTTCAACCATTGTGGAAGACAGTATGGAGATTCCTCAGAGGTCTAAAAATAGAAATATCATTTGATCCATCAAACCCATTATTGGATATTTACCCAAAGGAATAATACATCATTCTATTATAAAGACACAGGTATGCAAATGTTCATTACAGCACTATTCACAATAGCAAAAGCATAGAATCAACCTAATACCCACCAATGATAGACTGGATTAAGAAAATGTGGTATGTGTACACAATGGAATACTATGCAGCCATAAAAATTAACAAAATAATGTCTTTCAGAGGGGCATCAATGGAGATGGAGGCCATTATTCTTATCAAACCAACACAGAAACAGAAAACAAAATACCACAAATTCTCACTTATAAGTGGAATCTAAATGATAAGAACACATGGATACACAGAGGGGAATAACATACACTGGGGCGTATCAGAGGCTGGAGGATGGGAAGAGGAAGAGAATAAAGAAAAATAACTAATGGGTGCTAGGCTTAATACATGGGTGGTGAAATAATCTGTACAGCAAACCCCCATGACACACGTTTATCTGTGTAACAAACCTGCACATGTATCCCTGAACATAAAATAAAGTTAAAAAAAGTTACACCTTAGAAAAATATCTTAGGATTTAATAATCATTGACTTTTGAAATGTAGCTGTGGTTTGACTGATATGTCTAAGTTTATTTTTCCATAGATATAATTTTGTACATAGTTAAAATATAGTTTACAAATAATTTGAATTCTACCTTTTTACTTTTCAGTAGCAAGTCAATTTGCTGCTGAAAAATTCTCACATTTATTATGGGTATATTATAGCTCGTAAATTAGACATGTCCTTTTTCTAAAGAAGGAACTCAGGTCATTTCTAATTTTCCATAATTTTTTTTACCTTTTAGACATGTAAATTTTAAAATAGTCATTTACTAAAAACAAATTCCACTGAAAGAAATACTACTTTATAAAATAGAGTCAATTTAAACAAAATTTTATGTTAGTAATGGTGGGGCTGTTGTCAAAGTATCATACCAATTTCAATAACAGTAGGAAAAAATCCTTATACCAAATTTTTTTTTTTTTTTTTTGAGGCGGGGTCTCGCTCTGTCGCCCAGGCTGGGGGGCAGGGGCCGGGTCTCAGCCCACCGCAAGCTCCGCCCCCTGGGTTTACACCATTCTCCTGCCTCAGCCTCCCAAGTAGCTGGGACTACAGGCGCCAGCCACCTCGCCCGGCTAGTTTTTTTTTTGTGTTTTTTAGTAGAGACGGGGTTTCACCGTGTTAGCCAGGATGGTCTCGATCTCCTGACCTCGTGATCCGCCCGTCTCGGCCTCCCAAAGTGCTGGGATTACAGGCTGGAGCCACCGCGCCCGGCCCTTTATACCAACTTTTAAACATTATCTCACTAGTGTTGAAATCTATGTAGCATAGTAGTCAATATCCAAGACACTGGAGTCATTCTCCGTGGCTAAAATACGAGCTTCTACCACTTTCCAATTGATTAATACTACCAAAATTTTCTTAGGTTTTTTTGTGTCTCAGTCATCTGTAAAATGTGTAATGCTATCCATTTTACTTTGCTGTTTGGTGCAATAAAAGAATATATTCATCTAAAGTGTTTAGGATAGAATTTTGCATATAGTGATAAAAATTCACTGTAAAATGTTGTTATTAATATAGTTTAATAATGCATGATTAAACTTTAACGTATAAACTGTGACTGATTTTAATAAATACATATTCAATATTTGAAATTTGTAACATATTATAGAATATCCATCATTTATTTAAAAATAAATCACTTATTTGCCAATCTTGTTACAGCACTAACAGCTCCCTACTCCTTCAAATTAGCTACTTTTCTTGGTAACTTCTTGCTTGTGAGCCTGCATTATCAAGATTCAAAACTGGTAACATTCACTGAAACAGTGTTAAATGCTTTTGTTTTATTGTAAAATTATGTTATCCTTTATCATAAAAGGTAACTCTATCATAAAATAATATAAACATGCTTAAAATTGTATAACACATAAGCACAGTATGTGATATTTAATAAAAAGATCAAAATAAAACTTTAATTTAAGTATTTGTCTTTGCATCAGATCAAATCATTATCAGTTTTGTTTAAATTTTAAGAAGTAAAATAATAGCAGCTTGAATTCCAAATCTAATATATGCTAGAACTCAATGTTTTAGATTTCCAAAGCTAATCTATTGCATTGCTGTCCTAATGATTTCTCACCGTTGATCACTTGTGTATTATTCATTGGAATTTTCATTCATTTACACTGTCAGTAGTTTATCTAGTTTGTTTCTAGATTAAGGAAAACAGTCAAATCAGTCTTAACTCTGTATTGTTTTACAAATGAAATACATTTTAGTTTCACACAATTTTTAAAGCATATGAAAATGCCTCAATGTTGATTTTTTTTTTTTTTTTTTTTTTTTTTAACGGAGTCCGGCTTTGTCGATCAGACTGGAGTGCAGTGGCACTATCTCTGCTCACTTCAAGCTCCACCTCCTAGGTTCACACCATTCTCCTGTCTCAGCCTCCCGAGTAGCTGGTACTACAGCCGCCAGTCATCATGCCAGGCTAATTTTTATATTTTTAGTAGAGACGGGGTTTCACCATGTTAGCCTGGATGTTTTCGATCTCCTGACCTCGTGATCCACCCACCTTGGCCTTTGAAAGTGCTGGGATTACAGGCGTGAGCCACTGCGCCAGGCCACAATGTTGATTTTTGACTGAGATAGATAGATAGATAGATAGATAGATAGATAGATAGATAGATAGATAGATAGATAGTGTGATGAGCTGGCTCAATTGCAAATTTTAGGACTTCTACACTGAGGAAATTAGTTCTAGCATTACCTTTTTCAAATCTCCATCAGTTTTTTCTATTCGTGAGAGAACTTACACACATATGGATCTCTAACCTTAAAGTAGGTCCTCTTGAAGTATTTTTATCTTGTGTAATTTTCTGTACCATGGAATGTCTTAATGATTTACTGTCTATTTAAGTGTTATTTGGTTATTTTATATTAATATTTTGCAGTACAAGTTTAATTGTATGAATTAATTATTTATTATTGTTTTCACTGTTCATTGGGAATTGTTTAATTCAAACTCAATCTTTGTCTATTACAACCTACACCCTTTTCTATTTTAAAATCAACAATACATTTCAACTATTATTGAATCCTTTTTGTATTGTTAGACATAATCCATTTTAGAAGTTAATATATTTTTATTCTTTCCCTAACTGCTTTCCTATGTTTTCTGTTCAAAGCATTATTATGATGTTCTTTGATTGTTCTGAGGATTTATCATTCTTCTTTCCATTTAAATTATTGTCTATCAATTCTTATAAACAATACTCTATTTGTTTAAAAGTTATTTGATAATATTTTGATGAAATAAGAGGAGAGAATTCCCTATGGACTCATATTCAGCCTTCCATTTTAATATTCCTATACCTACTAATCTTTTAAAAGCTTAATTTACCATAAATGCATACTCACAATAAAATAAAATAATGCAGAAAATCAAATGTTAAAAGCAAAAGTTTTCTTTCTTCAATTGAGTCATATCTTCTTTCCAGAATATTTACATATATCTACAGTTCAAATATTAAATTCATCATGACTTAGCTTTAACGAATTTTGATTATTTTACTTACTAGCTTACAGAAACATTGTTCTCCAACCATGTGTTCATTTTAGAAATATAGTGGCATTTACTTGACCCCGATATAGTTTAGTATATCAGGTTGGCATTAAACATAAAATCTTGCTTTAAAATTCTTGCTGAAATGCAAATAATAATAATGGAATTATCTTTTAAAAGTGATTCCTCACTATACTCAATGTTATACTAATTTTATGTTGGACATTAGATGATAAAAAACTTTTGAATGCTTGCCATTCGAAATGGAAGACTAAAAAATATCAAAATAAAATTTAGACCATAAGAATGGCTCAGAACCAAACAAGAACCACATGTTATCTCAATAGATGCCAAAAAGCTTTTGACAAAATTTCAACAAGTCCTTCATGCTAAAAACGCTCAATAAATTCGGTATTGATGGAAGGCGTACCTCAAAAATAATAAGAGCTATTTATGACAAACCCAGCCAATATCCATACCTGAATGGGGCAAAAACTGGAAGAATTCCCTTTTGAAAACTGGGCACAAGACAGGGATGCCCTCTCTCACCACTCCTATTCACATAGTGTTGGAAGTTCTGGGCTAGGGCAATCAGGCAAGAGAAAGAAATCAAGGGTATCCAGTTAGGAAAAGAAGAAGCAATTGTCCCGTTTGCAGATGACATGATTGTATATTTAGAAAACCCCATGTCTCAGCCCAAAATCTCCTTAAAGCTGATAAGCAACTTCAGCAAAGTCTCAGGATACAAAAATTAATGTGCAAAAATCCACAAGCATCTTATACACCAGTAACAGACAAACAGAGAGCAAAACTCATGAATGAACTTCCATTCACAATTGCTTCAAAGAAATAAAAACCTTAAAATCCAACTTACAAGGAGTGTAAAGGGACCCTCTTCAAGGAGAACTACAAACCACTGCTCAGTGAAATAAAAGAGACACAAACAAATGGAAGGAACATTACCATGCTCATGGATAGGAAAGAAGCAATATCGTGCAAAATGGCCATTACTGCCCAAATGTAATTTATAGATTCAATGCCATCCCCCCATCAAGCTACCAATGAGTTCTTTCACAGAATTGGAAAAAACTGCTTTAAAGTTCATATGGGTAACCAAAAAAGAACCCGCATTGCCAAGACAATCCTAGTTCATAAGAACCAAAGCTGGAGGCATCACGCTTACCTGACTTCAACTTATACTACAAAGGCTACAGTACCATAAACAGCATGGTACTGGTACCAAACAGAGCTATAGACCAATGGAAAAAGAACAGAGTCCTCAGAAATAATACCACACATCCTACAGCCATCTGATCTTGGACAAAACTTGAGATAACCAAGAAATGGGGAAAGGATTCCCTATTTAATAAATGGTGCTTGGAAAATTGGCTGCCATAAGTAGAAAGCTGAACTGGATCCTTTCCTACTCCTTCTACGAAGATTTAATTCAAGATTGGATTAGAGGCTTAATGTTAGACCTAATCCCATAAAAACCCTAGAAGAAAACCTAGGTAGTACCATTCAGGACATAGGTATGGGCAAGGACTTCATGCTCTTAAAACAACCAAAAGCAATGGCAGGCAAAGCCAAAATTACAAATGGGATAATGATTAAACTAAAGAGCTTCTGCACAGCAAAAGAAACTACCATCAGAGTGAACAGGCAAACCTCAGAATGGGAGAACTTTTTTGCAATCTACTCATCTGACAAAGGGCTAATATCCAGAATCTTACAAAGAACTCAAACAAATGTACAGAAAAAAAACAACCCCCATCAAAAAGTGTGGCAAAGGATATGAAGAGACGATTTTCCAAAAGAAGACATCGTACAGCCAACAGACACACAAAAAATGCTCATCCATCACTGGCCATCAGAGAAAGAGAAATGCAAATCAAAACCAACAATGAGATACCATCTCACCACCAGTTAGAATGGCAATCATTAAAAAGTGTCAGGAAAACAAACAGGTGCTGAGAGGATGTGGAGAAATAGGAACACTTTTACACTGTTGGTGGGATTGTAAACTAGTTCAAACCATTATGGAAAACAGTATGCAATTCCTCAAGATCTAGAACTAGATGTACCCATATGACCCAGGCCATCCCCACTACTGGATATATACCCAAAAGGATAATATATTCATGCTGCTATAAAGAACATGCACACGTATGGTTTATTGCAGCACTATTCACAATAGCAAGACTATGGAATCAACCCAAATGTCCATCCTGTGACAGACTGGATTAGAAAATGTGGACATATACCACCATGGAATATTATGCAAGCCATAAAAAAAGGATGAGGTTGGGTCCTTTGTAGGGACATGGATGCAGCTGGAAACCATCATTCTTAGCAAACTATACTAAGAAACAGAAAACCAAACACGCATGTTCTCACTCATAGGTGGGGGAACTGAACACTGACATCACTTGACCTGGGAAGGGGAACATCACACATCGGGGCCTTATCATGGGGGGGGGGGGGATTGCATGGGAGTTATACCCTGTATAAATGACGATATGATGGGTGCTGACGACGTTGATGGGTGCAGCACACCAACATGGCAAAATTAATACATATGTAACAAACCTGCACGTTATATGTACATGTACACTAGAGTTAAAAGTATAAAATAATAAAAAAGGAAGGCATAGATAGATGGATTGATATTGATAAGGAGTATATTAGATAGATACATAAGATAGATACAATACATGCACACATATGTCAACATACATACATACATACATACATAGATGAATGTAAGGCAGAGAAATTGAAGATAACAATGGTTAATACTTTAGTGACCAATACCTTGTTCCATCTTTTAAATGATTTTTATTTTTGGAGAAAAAGACTTTGTTAAAACAAAATAGTATCTATCAGTTCATTCTATATTAATTATTTACATATTTTCAGTCATTATAATTGAGAGGCAAATTGGCTTTCCAAACCTCTTATTTGGTTTTTTATTTATTTGACTATTCAGAAATGTATGAATAAGTAACTCTTAGCCGACTGCATTAAAACAAGCTATGCTAAATACAGTACATAATACACCAAGCACGCTAAATACAGTACATATAAGGTGATAACACAAGTTATTAGGTTACCACAGTACTCAGAATGAACTCGCTCTAGAATTCAAAAGCAAACTATGTATAATTTAATTAGTGATAGAATAATTGGACACTCCACAAGAAAGGGCATCACTTATGTGGTTTACTTTTTAACTATTACATAAAGTGCTCAGCAGAGATTAAAATATATTGATGAAAATTTGTATTAGCTTTACCCTGGCCATATGTTACTGCTGGCATTATCATATCATAAGCATTAGAAAGCATACAATTTACAAGAAAAATCTCTTCCAATTTTAAAAGCAGCCACAAAACTTGGTATAATTTATTTAAAGTTGTAAAGGTACTTGTAGTAAGAAATTGTCAGTGATGGTTTCTATAATAGGAAATTATAAATATTAGTATATATCCTACAGTAGAATATATGTATGTGTATATTATAAACAGAAAGTAGGATTTATATATAGTATGTGAAAACATGTATTTTTATCGTAATAATGTGTTGAGTAGTTTATTCTTGCCAAATCAGAAATTTGGGAAGGGATATGAATAGGAGTGGATTGTGTATCTTATTCAAGATGTATGAATTTAACATTTTTTATTTGCTATTTACACAGGCAGATAATGCTGTATTTTAAAATAATTAATCCAGGAACAGGGTCTCACTTACACAAATATATGTAACACTTAGAATTTTTTTAATTTTTAATTTTTTGTAGGTATACAGTCAGTGTACAGATTTTATGGGGTACCATGAGATGTTTTGTGCAAAGGCATGCAATGACATAATTATCACATCATGAGAAGTGGGTATCCATCCCCTTCAAGCATTTTTGTGTGTGTGTTACAAACAATCCAATTTGCTCTTTTAGTTATTTTAAATGTAAAATTATGTTGTTATTGACTTTAGTCCCCTGTTGTGCTATCGATTTCTAGTTTCATCATTTTTCTACTAGCAATTCTTAGAGGAATATCCGCGCGAGGGAATGTAGACCTTGATTGATTATACATTATAAAAATAGAAATAAATAGAAAAGTATATATTATAAGACATGCAGTGATTTTATTTATTTATTTATTTATTATTTATTTATTTATTTATTTATTTTGTGACAGAGGTCTAACTCTGTCACCCAAGCTGGAGTGCAGTGCGCTAATCTCAGCTCACTGCAAGCTCTGCTCCTGGGTTCATACTATCTCCTGCCGTCTCCCAAGCAGCTGGGAATGCAGGCTCCCACCACCATGCCTGGTTAATTTTTTTTTTTTTTTTTTTTTTTTTTTTTTTTTTGTAGTTTTAGTACCGATGAGGTTTCACCATGTTAGCTGGGATGGTCTCTATCTCCTGACCTGGTGATCTGCCCACGTCAGCCTCCCAAAGTGCTGGGATTACAGGCATGAGCCACCGCACCTGGCCGTGACTTTATTTTACAATAAGATCTGAGATAATTATTACTTTATTGCATTCATCACTTTTAAAAGTGTCTTTAAAAGTATAAATGAGGCTGGGCATGGTGGCTCACACCTGTAATCCCAGCATTTGGTGAGACTGAAGCACGAGGGTCACTTGAATCCAGGAGTTTGAGACAAACTTGGGCAATATAGTGAGACCCTATCTCTACAAAAATTTAAAAAAAATTAGCCAGATGGGGTAGCACATGCCTTTAGTCACAGTTATTTGGGAGGGTGAGATGGGAGGATCCCTTGAGCCTAGCAGGTCTAGGCTGAGGCTGCAGGACGTAATTGTGCCACTGGACTCTAAATCTGGGCCACAGAGCAAGACACTGTCTGAAAACAAACAAACAAACAAACATATATATATATATATATACACACACACACACACACTTCCCTGTGAGTGTGTGTGCCTGTGTGTAAAACTAGCTCTATTTCTGCTTATATGTTAGTAAAATGTCAGGTGAGTCCATGTGCTCTAATTCTTATTTGCTAAATTTCCAAAAGCATAAAATATTTTTATATGTAAAATTATTCAAAAGTTATTTATGAGATACAAAACAACAAAAAATTGTATTTTACCAGTAACATGTTGGGCATATAATATAAAGGCCCTGGGCTTGTCGTTGAGAGAATTAAAGATTAGTAAAATACAATCTCTTCACACATATACAAATGTTAATCAAATAATAAATACATATTTGAACACTCAGACTATAATAAACATAATTTCCTCAGAGGGGAAATATTTCTGGCTGAGAGATATCTGGAAAGTCTCCAAATAAGTTATATTTGAGCTACATCATGTATCGATATTGCTACTGCCTTGCTTTCATCCAGTGATACCCTGGTTAAAATGACCATTATTTATATTTTTAATTCTTATTTAATGAGATTAGATTTGATGATATCATAGGTAGAGATCACACATCAACACACATATATATAGCCCATTGGATGTATTATTATGTTGAGGGTTATAATCAATCTAAAGGACAAATGTAACCTTGAATCAGTGACTCTTATTTGAAACTGCAAAATGTCATTTTCTGTATTCCTCCTCCTACCATTTTCATGAACTTAGTAGTAGACTAATCTCACCTAATCTTTCCTTAGATCCTTTTATTGTTGATTAAACATCTTCATATTAGAGGCTCACTTTCTATCTTTTAGAAACAACTCATCATATGATCTCATTGATGAGATCAATGAGAGGATAGCTTCTTATCCTTAGCAGGATAGCTTCTCTGCTGTCAACAAATAAAATAAAACAAAATATCAGATTCTCCACATTTTGTGTTTTCCCAATCCCAGCATCTTTTTCATTTCTCTCAGAATATTTTTTCCTAATTGTTAATATCAGCAAGGTCTCTTGGCACCTTGTTAGTCCTCTACCCTGCTTCAGTTTGGAGTTCATTCTTACACCCTACCCACAGATTAATTTAGAAATTATATTTTTGTCGTGTTTTAAAGAATTAATTAAACATATGTAAATAAAATGCAGCTTACGTTGATAATTCAAATTGATAAGTTATGTCATAATTCAACCATTCCTTATTACTATTTTTTTTTTTTTTTTTTGAGACAGAGTCTTGCTCTGTCTCTCAGGCTAAAGTGCAGTGGCAGCATCTTGGTTCACTGCAACCTCCGCCTCCCGGGTTCAGATGATTCTCCTGCCTCAGTCTCCTGAGTAGCTGAGAGTACAGGCACCTGCGACCGTGCCTGGCTACTTTTTGTATTTTTATTAAACACAGGGTTTCACCATGTTGGCCAACCTGGTCTTGAACTCCTGACCTCAGATGATCTGCCCACCCTGAGTAATTTTTTAACCTTTGAAAAATTTATCTTACCTCATACAATTGCAGCAGATTTAAAACTGTCAAGGAATTCCAATAACATACGAAGAATTTGTAAAGGCCCTTAAAAGTGAGATCATTTAAACGTGCATTACATTACTTTCAGATATCACTCAACCCAGACATAAAAATGAAGATTGAAAAGAGAAATAAGCATTCTGTATACCAATATTTCAAATTTATATTTAAGAGATGATATTTCATGCATGTGTATGTGTCTGTGTCTGACATTTTATTAGATTAAGTGATTTACTGATATATAGTATAAAAAAAGATAAGGAAAACTAGAGAAGAATCATTGTTTTCCCATACTAATCATGCTATTACCTTTGTCATGCTTAAAATATGACTAATATTTTGAATTCTAATATGTTTCAATTTAAAATAAAGCATTTGGAAACATGTAAACTTTGTATTTGAGCATATTAATCAGAATGAAACATTTTAAAAGTACATTTCATTGCATACTTTCTTAACTCCAATATTTTCATTCATTTCCATAGACATGTTTTCTCACTTCAGCTGAAATGCAAAATAGTTAAAATTATGTTGCAAAAGACAAAGAAATTATATATAGAAAAAGTTTAGTGTTGACACCTACGGTATTTCTGTGGCTATTTCAATGGCACAAATCAGAGAAGTTTTTACATTAGAAATGAAAAAAAAAATCCAGCTCTAAGAAGGAAGGACAAAGTTACTTTCAATACTGCTTATATTTTTATACATTTTAGTATTATATTAAATTGGACAATCAGAATGAAAGTAGTCCTTAGTAACTAGTAGCACAAAGATACAGTATTATTTAACAATTCTGAGAAAATGAAATATTACAGAAATATGTGGTTTTCTCCCTTCACTATTCCTTCCATTTCACATTAAGCCAAACAAGTTCAAATTATGTAGCTCTCACATAATGACTTAATTTTGTTAATTGGTTAAGTCATATATTGGATTGTATAAAATAGTGTTGTAAGTAATGTTAGGTGCATAGACATCCTTGATTCTTTCCAAAATGTGTCTTTCTTGCCTAAAAGTGAATATTTTATTTTTGCATATGGTTTAACAGCAGTATTTATAAACCGAGAATTGTTTTTGCCTGTGAAATTAGTTAGGGAGGCTGTACACAGTTAAATACTGTCTAGTGCATGATTAAAAGAACATTTGAGGTTAACTTGGATATCATTGTTTGGTTTTACATGTTTACCTTTTACTGTGCTTTGTACTTGAAATATCTCTGTTTTTCTGAGCAATAGTCAGTGGTAGACGCAAACTGCATGGTACAAACAAATGAAATTTAAAATACATGACCTTTTATGAAATACTCATCTACTTTGGTGCTGCTACTTCAGCCAAATTTTATGCTTTACGATCCACTGAACATTTCTTGTGACTGCCCTGCTTTGGGTCAGACCATTTTCAGCCTCAGAGCAACTTGTCTGTTTATCTAAGTGTTCCTTCTACAGAATAGGTCATGTCAAATGTCACTGTTCACAAGAACTTCCTTTATAAAAATTGTTTTCTTGCATCTGAGATTCTATAAGCTTTTGTCCTACATACTAACCATTCACTATCATGTAGAAATTTTCCAGTGTTAAAGCAGGCCTACTAAATATTAACTTTCATTTGTGTCCATTTTCTACCAACCTACTGTTATCTATTTAATAACAAGATAATTTCAAATTAGCCATTAATGCTTCAAAATCTCTCTATATTGCTTAAATACCCACTTTCCACCTTATCTCCTACTTCATGGAAAAAAAATGAAAATGATCAAAATGTAACTCCTTGTAGATCTACAAATCTACCTGCATCCACACTCATTCTCCATCCATCCTTCCTCTTAAAGTTCCTCAAATGCTTTTAATACTCTAAAACTGTTTATCAGTTTCATACATATCATGTTACCTTATTATGCTACTATATTTTCCAAAATTTTATTTGTTTGCAAGTGATGTTTGATTATTTATTTGTACCTTTGTTACATCGCAGACAAAATTACAATATATAAATGAAGCACAAATAAGAAAAGCAAAATGAACTACAGACAGCTAAGTATTCTGAACACGTTACCTATCTTTCTAGCCCATTTTCTACAGAGACAGACAGACCTTTTTATATTAAACTGTTAATATATCATGCAAACTTTCTACATGTGCATATATGTTTTTATGGCACTAATTGTTGTATTTCACAATCTGTTTTTCACCATCTAATTGCTCCTTCTCTTTTTTGAGAATCTTTCTTGGTTATTTCATTTTATTTTGGGTTCTTGAACTCCTTTACTTTATTGATTTCTCTCCCAATATCCCAAGTGTTTTTCAACCTAAAACTAAGAAAATGCATATTCCCCCCCATTTATTTTTCTCTTATATCTCTGTCCTTGCTCTCATTATTAAATTTATTCTGAGAACTCTCCATATGTCTTGAATTCTCTTCTTCAGATCTTGCTAGTTTCTCAGTAGACTTAAATATAGTTTCTATTACCAAAATTCCTGTGAAAGTGTTCTTTTAAATGTCAACAATGACTCTTCATGTGAAACTATAATCTATTTTCATCCATTTATATGTTTTATCCTCATCTAGAAGAGTCCATGCACTAGCCATTATTTTCTCATTGAAACTACATTGTTGACAACTGTTTTAGGATATTCAACAGAAACACAATTAATAGGTATATAGATACAGATAATGACATACAAACATAGTAGGAGGACAGGTCCTTAGGTAGCATTGGCTGACCCAGCTCTCTCATTATAGTTCTCAGAACAACTGTGGAATATACCAAGACTGTAATGTCCTGAGATATGGAGGAACTGTCCAAAAACAATCCACACTATGCCATTATCCCTTATAGAAAAGGATATTCGGCCAGGCGCGGTGGCTCAAGCCTGTAATCCCAGCACTTTGGGAGGCCGAAACGGGAGGATCACGAGGTCAGGAGTTCGAGACCATCCTGGCTAACACGGTGAAATCCCGTCTCTACTAAAAAAATACAAAAAGCTAGCCGGGGGAGATGGCTGGCACCTGTAGTCTCAGCTACTCGGGAGGCTGAGGCAGGAGAATGGCATAAATCTGGGAGGCAGAGCTTGCAGTGAGCTGAGATCCGGCCACTGCACTCCAGCCCGGGCGACAGAGCGAGACTCCGTCTCAAAAAAAAAAAAAAAAAAAAAAAAAAAAAGGAAAGGCTATTCTGCTTGAGCTCAGCAATTCAAGTTGTGCTCTGGTTATAAAAACTCAGGGCAGAGTACACTTAGGGTTCATCCACTGTGGTATGATGAAGGATCTGCACAGACCGGATTCCAGGTACCCTGGGCAGCTTTCCTGATCCTCAAGGGACTGCCTCACCATGAACCCAAGTCTTCTCTTTATTCTTGCTGCCTATCTGTAAGTAATAAATCTATTTTGCCTGACTTTTGCAAATATTCTGTCTCACCAAACTCATACGAATGATAGAGGTCCTTGGGTTTGTTTTGCCCCCTCACAGCTCTCCTCACAGTGTTGGGACTGTTGCGGCAGCTAGGTTTACTCTAAGTCCCTGCCAGACCTACATTAAAATTATAGAAACTAGTGTCAATATGGAGAATTCTTTTAAAATCTTCTTGTGTTTTCTCACCCTTTTACATAATGAATAAAATGTTGGTATGTTCTACCAGACAGAAAAATTAATTTTTAAAAAAGTTCCCTTTAGACTTGGTACAGAAAAGCCAAAGATACTTTCCTTTAGTAATTCTGTAACAAAATATTGTATTTTAACAGCGTGTTATATCCTGAGAAACATCTCTTATCCTTGTCTGATCTTCTAAGAACCTCTCAGGGCAAACACAAGGTGTGATTCTTCTTTATATTCCACTCTGGGCCTAGAAACACCTTTTATGCTTCTTCAGTATCTGTTCGCCTTTTATGCCTTTCTGCCTCCTTCAAATAAATCATTTCATCAGTCATCCTGCCTATCACCCATCACCTCTAATTCCTAACTTTTTATCTGTAATGTCTAATTTTCTACCACTTTTACTTTTGCCCTAAAATATTTTGTCTTTATTCCTGACACTATTTTTTGTCCATGTGCACCTCAAGTTATATTTTTATTCAAATGTATTTTCTCTCATTGATAAAATTCTTTAATGATGGTCACCCACATTATTTTTACATTTTCTCACATCCATTTTAATCATACCGAAATTCTTTGCCATTTGCTTTTGAACTCACTATATTGGTACAACTGTACTTTTTTAGGTCACATACATCTCATACATTTATCATTTTCTTTTATTTTTACATTGTGTTTAAAAGTGCAAAAAAATCAATTACATCTCTAATTTATTTCAATGTTGACATCCATAAAAAAATAGTCATTCTAGGTTACCCTCAGTCATTACCTGTTTTCATTCGTCCCTCTCTATTTTCCCTCATGTTTTCCTTTCATTCCTTCTCTTCTCCTTTTAACTCTGTAGTCTCTTCTAAAATTCCATTCTTTTTATAATTTATCACTTTATAGGGATAACTCTCACATCTACATCTTTAGAAATTACTTATTTTATCATCTCTATTCCCATTCTTCCTATTTATTTTCCTCTATTCTCAGTTCTTTCTGTTCATCTGCTTATGGCATCATGATTATTTCTTATTGTCCAAATTCAAATTATTGGGGTTATTGTTACTTTTGCAAATCAACAGTCATTGAATATTAACGTTAGCATTTAATTCCAATGAAGCAGATATTTGTCACTCCGTACTGTAGAACATAAAAATTAGAAACTCTGAGGGTATTTGCTCATAATTTTTTTCAAAGTCATAATTTTTTTTTCATGTAATTTCGTGGCTGAAAAAAATATTCATTTCTTTCTCTATGATTATAAAACGAAGTCCAGTCTTATTCCGCTATTAAATGCTTTTCATTATTAGGCCCATAATAATTATCTCTTTCATTTTCCTTGGGATTATCATCACTAAAACTTAGCATCTGCCTATAGCATCCAAAGGAACTTTCATTTTTATTCAAGTCATTGTCAACAAATGGAAAACAGCAACATCATCAAGAACAACAAAACAACAAAGAAACTATCTTTCCTATCTTCCCACCTTTACTCAAATTGTTTCTTTTCTCTCTGTCTCTCTTTTTTTTTGTTGTTCTTGTTGAGATAGAATCTTACGTTGCCATCTAGTCTTGAGTATAGTGGCGTGAACACAACTCACTGCAGCCTACACCTCCTAGGTTCTAGTGATCCTTCTGCTTCAGCCTCCTGAATAGCTAGGACTACAGGTGCACAGCACCACATCTGGCTAATTTTTGTATTTTTTGTAGAGATGACGTTTCACCATGTTGCCCATGCTGGTCTCAAACTCCTAAGCTCAAGCAATCCACCCACCTTGGCCTCCCAAAGTGCTGGAATTACATGTGTGAGCCATTGTGCCAAGCGTGTTCTACCTTTCTATAATGAATTATCCTTTTCACTTAATGAAATCAGATGCTTTTGGTAAGACTCAGGCCATAACCTCTCTTTTTCCAGCAAGTCTGCCTCAACAACCAGTCAGTCACACAGAAATATTTAGAAAACTGCCAGAACAAGTGTTATTTATATTTTGTATGTGTTAGAAGTTGGAAGGATGTAATATTCTTTTGTATATGAGTTGCAAGCTGTTAGTTATGCTGCTCTTGGATACTTAACAATATTTGGATCCATTAACTATCTTCTTTTTATCCCCCTATGTCCACTACCTTTCCTAGCCTCTAGTAAACACCATTCATTCTCTATCATGAGTTAAATACATATTTTATCTCCAACATATTAGGGGTAACATGCAATATTTGTCAGCAAGTTAGAATGAATAATATCTAGTGTTTGGTAGCATGGTTAGTCTTGATTGCTCTTTTTTTTTTTTTAGCAATTATGGAATATTTTATGGAATATTCCATTGTTGGGATATGCTACAGTTTGTTTATCTATTTGTCTAAACATAAGTTTTCAACTCATTTGAGAAAATACCAAGGAATACAATCATTAGATTGTATGGTAAGGGTGTATTTAGTTTTGTAGGAAATTGCCATCTTATCTTCTAAAGTGGCTACACTATTTTGCATTCTCACCAGCAGTGAGTGGTATTTCCTTTTGCTCCATTTCCTTTTCAGCTTTTGGTGTTGCAGTGTTTTGAATTTTAGCCATTCTAGTAGGGGGATAATGGTGTCTCACTGTTTAAATTTGCAATTCCCTAATGACATATGATAAGTATCTTTTCACATGCTTATTTGCCATCTTTATATTTTTGTGATGTGTCTATTCAGAACTTTTTCCCATTTATAATTGTGTTGTTCATTTTCTTATGATTGAGTTTTAACCGTTTCTTGTATATTTTGAATAGTAGTCCTTTATCACATATGTATCTTGCAAATATTTTCTCCAAGTCTGGAGTTTGTCTTATAATTCTCCTGACAGTGTTTCCTAGGTCAGAAGAGTTTAATATCAATGAAATCCAGCTTATCAATAATTTCTTTCATAGATTGTGTGTTTAGTGTTGTCTCTAAAATGCCATTGCCAAACCCAAGGTTTTATGGATTTTCTCCTATGCTAACTTCTAGGAACTTTAGAGTTTGACACTTTACGTCTAGGATGTGATCTATTTTGGGGAGCAGTATAAGATTTCTTTCTAAATTTTTTTTTTTTTTTTTTTTTTTTGCAAGTGGATGTCAAGTTGTTTTAGCACCATGTGTTGAAGACTTTTTCTGTTACTGTCTTTTCTCCTATGTCAAAGATCACTTGAATGTACTTGCGTGGGTCTATTTCTGGGCTCTCTACTCTGTTTCACTGGCCTGTTTGTCTCTTCTTTCACCAATACAACACTATCTTGATTACTACTGCTTTATTTTTAAATTTTGACATGGGGTAGTGTTAGTACTCTGACTTTGTTTCTCCTCAATATTGTATTGATTATGCTGTACCTTACCTCTCCATGTACACTTTAGTATTATTTTATCAATATCTACAAATTTTTTTTTTTTGATATTTGGATTGAGACTGCTTTAAATCTACAGATCAAGTTGGAAAGAAGTGACATCTTGACAAAATTAATTGAGTCTTCCTATCCATTGACATGAAATAAGTCTCAGGCAACTAGAACTTGTTTTTAAATTTCTTTCATTAGTTTTATAGTTTTCCCTATATAAATCTTGTAAGTATGTTTGTTATAATTATACCTAAGTATTTTTGGGGTGTGGAATTCTGCATTTCTTACTTTTAGAATTTCCATATGACTTCTTTATTTTATAGTTAACAGTGGTATGAGAATTTTAAAGGTATCTGAAAACTTCTTTATATAAAGCTCTTTCAATTGTTTTTACAGCATATTGAGTCCTGAGGTTGTTTAGTCAAATGATCTTGATTTCTCTCATCCTTGGTTACTTTTTAGAATTGTACATTTGTATTTTAAGAATTTGAAATTTTAAGGCAAAGAATAATAGTAACATTTTACAGATAGTTCAGTTGTCTCTCACAGGTTCTTAGAGGTGGTAGCAATCTAAGAACATCTCATATCAGTTTTGATAATGATGATAATTTTAAGATGTGCTTCAGTTTCTGTTAGTTAGACTACCCTTGCTTTACCCTTATTTCAAAAGAGTCATTTGATCATGTCCAAATATAAACTCTAATTTTGATTTAGTTGTCAATTTTTCTAGAGTCGTCTGATCATGCCCAAATATAAACTATAATTTTGATTTAGTTGTTAATTTTTCTCCTTAGTTTGTCAGCCTCTCAGCAACTTCATGAAAAATCATGTGAAACTCCAAGAAGAAAATGTTCTTAAATGCTTTAGAATTCTTCCTGGATTTTTTTTTTTTATGTCTTGAATTTGTTTATGTAGATTCATGTTTTAAAAGATTTTGTTTATTTTTTATGGCTGCCTTTGATGAGAAAATGAGTATAAATTTCCTAAAATACCATTACTGCCAGTAGGAATATTTAATTATTTCTTAATATTTTAGTCCTTTAGCTTGTGATGTGTCAAGACTGTATCCACTATATGATAATCTTTTTTTTTTTTTTTTTTTTGACATGGTCTTGCTATGTCACCTTGGCTAGAGTGCAGTGCTACAATCTTGGTTCACTGAAACATCTACCTCCCGAGTTCAAGTGATTCCTCTGCCTCAGCCTCCCAAGTAGCTGGGACTAGAGGTGTGCACCACCAAGCCCAGTTAATTTTCATACTTTTTGTAGAAACAGGGTTTGGCCATGGTGGCCAGGTTGATTTTGAACTACTGACCTCAAGTGATCTGCCTACCTCGCTCTCACAAAGTGCAGGGATTAAAGGCATGAGTGACTGTGCCTGGGCAATAATCATCTTTATATATCTTTATCGTGTAATATTCATATCACTCTCTTAGTATAGCAAATAATGAGTTTTTAGCAAATACTGATTGAAAGAATAAAAAGTTTCAAATACATGCACATATATAAATATATCATTTCAGCTGGGCACATTGACTCCTCATGCCTGTAATCCCAGTATTTTGTGTGATATTCCCCTCCCTGTGTCCATATGTTCTCTTTGTTCAACTCCCACTTATGAGTGAGAACATGCAGAGTTTGGTTTTCTGTCCTTGTGTTATTTTGTGAGAATGATGGTTTCCAGCTTTATCCATGTCTCTTCAAAGGACATGGACTCATCCTTTTTTGTGGCTGTGTAGTATTCCATGGTGTATATGTGCCACATTTTCTTTATCCAGTCTGTAATTGATGGACATTTGGGTTGGTTCCAAGTCTTTGCTATTGTGAATAGTGCTGCAATAAGCATACATGTGCATGTGTCTTTATAGTAGAATGATTTACAATCCTTTGGGTATATACCCAATAATGGGATTGCTGGGTAAAATGGTATTTCTGGTTCTAGATCCTTGAGGAATTGCCACACTGTCTTCCACAATGGTTGAACTAATTTACACTCCCACCAACAGTGTAAAAGCATTCCTATTTCTCCACATCCTCTCCAGCATCTGTTGTTTTCTGACTTTTTAATGATTGCCATTGTAACTGGCATGAGATGGTATCTCATTGTGGTTTTGATTTGCATTTCTCTGATGACCAGTGATGATAAGCATTTTTTCATATGTCCGTTGGCTGCATAAATGTCTCCTTTTGAGAAGTGTCTGTTCACATATTTTGCTTACTTTTTGATGGGGCTGTTTCTTTTTTTCTTCTAAATTTGTTTAAGTTCTTTGTAGATTCCGGACATTAGCCCTTTGTCAGATGGATATATAGCAAAAATGTTCTCCCATTCTGTAAGTTGCCTGTTCACTCTGATGATAGGTTCTTTTGCTGTGCAAAAGCTCTTTCGTTTATTACATCTCATTTGTCTATTTTGGCTTTTGTTGTCATTGCTTTTGGTGTTTTAGTCATGAAGTCTTTGCTCAAGTCTGTCCTAAATGGTATTGCCTAGGTTTCCTCCTAGGGTTTTATGGTTTTAGGTCTTACATTTAGGTCTTTAATCCATCTTGAGTTAACTTTTGT
The DNA here is from genome assembly GCF_001698545.2 of Rhinopithecus bieti. NCBI lineage: Eukaryota > Metazoa > Chordata > Mammalia > Primates > Cercopithecidae > Rhinopithecus > Rhinopithecus bieti. Next base: position 29,985 of record NW_016815177.1, read on the forward strand.
ATATGGTGTAAGGAAGGGATCCAGTTTCAGCTTTTTACATATGGTTAGCAAGTTTTCACAGCACCCCTTATTAAATAGGGAATCCTTTCCCCGTTGCTTGTTTTTGTCAGGTTTGTCAAAGATCAGATGGTTGTAGATGTGTGGTGTTATTTCTGAGGGCTCTGTTCTGTTCCATTGGCCTACATATCTGTTTTTACTCATACTATGCTGTTTTGGTTACTGTAGCCTTGTAGCATAATTTGAAGTCAGGTAGCATGATGCCTCCAGCTTTGTTCTTTTTGCTTAGGATTGTCTTAGTTATATGGACTCTTTTTTGATTCCATATGAAATTTAAAGTAGTTTTTTTCCAATTCTGTGAAGAAAGTCAGTGGTAGCTTGGTGGGGATAGCATTGTATCTATAAATTACCTTGGGCAGCATGGATAGTTTCACCATATTGATTCTTCCTATCCATGAGCATAGAATGTTCTTCCATTTGTTTGTGTCCTCTCTTATTTCATTGAGCAGTGGTTAGTAGTTCTTCTTGAAAAGATCCTTCACATCCCTTGTAAGTTGGATTCCTAGGTATTTTATTATCTTTGTAGTAATTGTGAATGGGAGTTCACGCATGATTTGACTCTCTGTTTGTTCTTGATGTATAGGAATGCTTGTGCTTTTTGCACATTGATTTTATATCCTGAGACTTTGCTGAATTGGCTTAATAGCTTAAGGAGATTTTGGACTGAAAGCTTGAGGTTTTCTAAATATGCAATCATGTCATCTGCAAACAGAGACAATTTGATTTCCTATTTTCCTAAATGAATATCTTTATTTATTTCTCCTTTCTGATTGCCCTGGCCAGAACTTCCAATACTATGTTGAATAAGAGTGGTGAGAGAAGGCATCCTTGTCTTGTGCCAGTTTTCAAAGAGAATGCTTCCATTTTTTGCCCATTCAGTATGATATTGGTTTGTCATAAATAGCTTTTATTATTTTGAGATAAGTTCAATCAATATTATTTTGAGATAAGCTCAATCAATTTATTGAGGGTTTTTATCATAAAAGATTGTTGAACTTTGTCCAAGGCCTTTTCTGTATCTATTGAGATAACCATGTGGTTTTTGTCATTGGTTCTGTTTATGTGATAGATTACATTTATTGATTTGCATATGTTGAGTCAACCTTACATCCCAGGGATGAAGCTGATTTGATCATGGTGGATAAGCTTTTTGATGTGCTGCTGGTTTTGATTTGCCAGTATTTCTTAGAAGATTTTCACATAGATGTCCATCAGGGATATTGATAGAGTTCTCTTTTTTCTTGTGTCTCTGCCAGGCTTTGGTATCAGGATAATGTTGGCCTCATAAAATGAGCTTGGGAGATGGAGTCTCTCCATGTTAGTCAGGTTGGTCTTGAACTCCCGACCTCAGGTGATCTGTCCACCTTGGCCTCCCAATGTGCTGGGATTACAGGCATGAGCCATCATGCCCAGCCAGTTGTGCAGTTTTGAGTGAGCTTCTTAATCATGAGTTCTAATTTGATTNATTGTAACTGGCATGAGATGGTATCTCATTGTGGTTTTGATTTGCATTTCTCTGATGACCAGTGATGATAAGCATTTTTTCATATGTCCGTTGGCTGCATAAATGTCTCCTTTTGAGAAGTGTCTGTTCACATATTTTGCTTACTTTTGATGGGGCTGTTTCTTTTTTTCTTCTAAATTTGTTTAAGTTCTTTGTAGATTCCGGACATTAGCCCTTTGTCAGATGGATATATAGCAAAATGTTCTCCCATTCTGTAAGTTGCCTGTTCACTCTGATGATAGGTTCTTTTGCTGTGCAAAAGCTCTTTCGTTTATTACATCTCATTTGTCTATTTTGGCTTTTGTTGTCATTGCTTTTGGTGTTTTAGTCATGAAGTCTTTGCTCAAGTCTGTCCTAAATGGTATTGCCTAGGTTTCCTCCTAGGGTTTTATGGTTTTAGGTCTTACATTTAGGTCTTTAATCCATCTTGAGTTAACTTTTGTATATGGTGTAAGGAAGGGATCCAGTTTCAGCTTTTACATATGGTTAGCAAGTTTTCACAGCACCCCTTATTAAATAGGGAATCCTTTCCCCGTTGCTTGTTTTGTCAGGTTTGTCAAAGATCAGATGGTTGTAGATGTGTGGTGTTATTTCTGAGGGCTCTGTTCTGTTCCATTGGCCTACATATCTGTTTTACTCATACTATGCTGTTTTGGTTACTGTAGCCTTGTAGCATAATTTGAAGTCAGGTAGCATGATGCCTCCAGCTTTGTTCTTTTGCTTAGGATTGTCTTAGTTATATGGACTCTTTTTTGATTCCATATGAAATTTAAAGTAGTTTTTTTCCAATTCTGTGAAGAAAGTCAGTGGTAGCTTGGTGGGGATAGCATTGTATCTATAAATTACCTTGGGCAGCATGGATAGTTTCACCATATTGATTCTTCCTATCCATGAGCATAGAATGTTCTTCCATTTGTTTGTGTCCTCTCTTATTTCATTGAGCAGTGGTTAGTAGTTCTTCTTGAAAAGATCCTTCACATCCCTTGTAAGTTGGATTCCTAGGTATTTTATTATCTTTGTAGTAATTGTGAATGGGAGTTCACGCATGATTTGACTCTCTGTTTGTTCTTGATGTATAGGAATGCTTGTGCTTTTGCACATTGATTTTATATCCTGAGACTTTGCTGAATTGGCTTAATAGCTTAAGGAGATTTTGGACTGAAAGCTTGAGGTTTTCTAAATATGCAATCATGTCATCTGCAAACAGAGACAATTTGATTTCCTATTTTCCTAAATGAATATCTTTATTTATTTCTCCTTTCTGATTGCCCTGGCCAGAACTTCCAATACTATGTTGAATAAGAGTGGTGAGAGAAGGCATCCTTGTCTTGTGCCAGTTTTCAAAGAGAATGCTTCCATTTTTTGCCCATTCAGTATGATATTGGTTTGTCATAAATAGCTTTTATTATTTTGAGATAAGTTCAATCAATATTATTTTGAGATAAGCTCAATCAATTTATTGAGGGTTTTATCATAAAAGATTGTTGAACTTTGTCCAAGGCCTTTTCTGTATCTATTGAGATAACCATGTGGTTTTGTCATTGGTTCTGTTTATGTGATAGATTACATTTATTGATTTGCATATGTTGAGTCAACCTTACATCCCAGGGATGAAGCTGATTTGATCATGGTGGATAAGCTTTTGATGTGCTGCTGGTTTTGATTTGCCAGTATTTCTTAGAAGATTTTCACATAGATGTCCATCAGGGATATTGATAGAGTTCTCTTTTTTCTTGTGTCTCTGCCAGGCTTTGGTATCAGGATAATGTTGGCCTCATAAAATGAGCTTGGGAGATGGAGTCTCTCCATGTTAGTCAGGTTGGTCTTGAACTCCCGACCTCAGGTGATCTGTCCACCTTGGCCTCCCAATGTGCTGGGATTACAGGCATGAGCCATCATGCCCAGCCAGTTGTGCAGTTTTGAGTGAGCTTCTTAATCATGAGTTCTAATTTGATTGCACTGTAGTCTGAGAGACTTTTTGTTGTGATTTCTGTTCTTTTACATTTGCTGAGGAGTGTTTTACTTCCAATTATGTGGTCAATTTTAGAATAAGTGAGATGTGGTGATGTGGATAATATATATTCCATTCATTTGGGCTAGAGAGCTCTGTAGATGTGTATTAGGTCCACTTGGTCCAGAGCTGAGTTCAAGTCCTGGATATCTTTGTTAATTTTCTGTCTCACTGATCTGTCTAATATTGACAGTGCAGTATTAAAGTCTCCCATCATTATTGTGTGGGAGTCTAAGTCTCTTTGTAGGTATCTAAGAACTTGCTTTATGAATCTGGGTGCTCTTGTATTGGGTGCATATATATTTAGGATAGTTAGCTCTTCTTGTTGAATTGATCCCGTTACTGTTATTTAATGGCCTTCTTTTTCTCTTTTGATCTTTGTTGGTTTAAAGTCTGTTTTATCAGAGACCAGGATTACAATATTACAATGCGTATTTTTTTTTGTATGTTTGTCTGTTTGTTTGTTTGTTTTTGCTTTCCATTTGCTGGGTAGATCTTCCTCCATCCCTTTATTTTGAGCCTATGTGTGTCTTTGCACATGAGATGGGTCTCCTGAATACAGCATACTGATGGTTCTTGACTCTTTATCCAATTTGCCAGTCTGTGTCTTTTAATTGGGGCATTTAGTCCATTTACATTTAAGATTAATATTGTTATGTTTGAATTTGATCCTGTCGTTATGATGCTAGCTGGCTATTTCACCCATTAATTGATTCAGGTTCTTCACAGTGTCGATGGTCTTTACAATTTGGCATGTTTGTGCAGTGACTGGTACAGGTTGTTCCTTTCCATGTTAATGCTTCCTTCAGGAGCTCTTGTAAAGCAGACCTGGTGGTGACAAAATCTCTCAACATTTGCTTGTCTGTAAAGGATTNTTTACATTTAAGATTAATATTGTTATGTTTGAATTTGATCCTGTCGTTATGATGCTAGCTGGCTATTTCACCCATTAATTGATTCAGGTTCTTCACAGTGTCGATGGTCTTTACAATTTGGCATGTTTGTGCAGTGACTGGTACAGGTTGTTCCTTTCCATGTTAATGCTTCCTTCAGGAGCTCTTGTAAAGCAGACCTGGTGGTGACAAAATCTCTCAACATTTGCTTGTCTGTAAAGGATTTTATTTCTCCTTCACTTATGAAGCTTAGTTTGGCTGGATATGAAAATCTGGATTGAAAATTTTTTTCTTTAAGAATGTTGATTATTGGTCCCCACTCTCTTCTGACTTATAGGGTTACTGCAGAGAGATCTACTATTAGTCTGATAGGCTTCCCTTTGTGGGTAACCTGTACTTTCTCTCTGGCTGCCCTTAACATTTTTTCCTTCATTTCAAATTTGGTGAATCTGACGATTATGTGTCTTGGGGTTTCCCTTCTTCCCTTTGTGGTGTTCTCTGTATTTCCTGAATTTGAATATTGGTCTGTCTTGATAGGGTGGGGAAGTTCTCCTGGATAATATCCTGAAGAATGTTTTCCAACTTGGTTCCATTCTCCCTGTCACTTTCTGGCTCATCAATAAAATGTACGATTGGTCTCTTCACATAGTCCCATTTCTCTTGGAGGCTTTTTTTCATTTCTTTTGACTGTTTTTCCCTAACCTTGTCTTCTCTCTTTATTGCATTAATTTGATCTTCAATCATTGATCTCTTTCTTCCTTGTATTGGGTGCATATATATTTAGGAGATCATATATACTTAGAAGATCAAATTAATGCAATAAAGAGAGAAGACAAGGTTAGAGAAAAACAGTCAAAAGAAATGAACAAAAGCCTCCAAGCTGTCTGAGGCCTTTTGTTCAGATATGCCCTGCTTCTTCCACTTGAGTCAGCTATTGAAGTTTTGTATGCTTCCCCAGGTTCCCCTACTGTGTTTTTCAGCTCCATCAGATCATGTAAGCTCTTCTCTACACTGGTTATTCTAGTTAGCCATTTGTCTAACCTTTTTTCAAGGTTTTTAGTTTCCTTGTGATGGGTTAGAACATGTTCCTTTAGCTCGGAGACATTTGTTGTTACTGACCTTCTGAAGCCTACTTCTTTCAACTCGTCAAACTCATTCTCCATCCAGTTTTGTTCCCCTGCTGTTGAGGAGCTGTGTTCCTTTGGTGGAGAATAAGTGTTCTGGTTTTTGGAGTTTTCAGCTTTTCTGCTCTGGTTTCTCCCCATCTTTGTGGTTTTATCTCCCTTTGGTCTTTGATATGGTGACCTACAGATGGGGTTTTGGTGTGGATGTCCTTTTTGTTGATGTTGATGCTATTCCTTTCTGTTTGTTAGTTTTCCTTCTACCAGATAGGCCTCTCAGCTGCAGGTCTGTTGGAGTTTGCTGGAGGTCCACTTGAGACCCTGTTTGCCTGGGTGTCAGCAGTGGAGGCTGCAGAACAGCAAATATTGCTGCCCAATCCTTCCTCTGGAAGCTTCATTCCAGAGAGGCACCCGCCTGTATGAGGTTTCTGTCAGCCCTTACTGGGAGGTGTCTCCTAGTCAGGCTACAAGGTGGTCAGGGACCTACTTGAAGAGGCAGTCTGTCCATTATCAGAGCTCGAACGCTGTGCTGGGAGAACCATTGCTCTCTTCAGAGCTGTCAGGCAGGGATGTTTAAGTCTGCAGAAGCTGTCTGAGGCCTTTTGTTCAGATATGCCCTGCCCACAGAAGTGGAATTTAGAGAGGCAGTAGGCCTTGCTGAGCTGTGGTGGGCTCTGCCCAGTTTGAGCTTCCCCGCCACTTTGTTTGCACTGTAAGCATAGACCCACCTACTTAAGCCTCAGCATTGGTAGATGCCCCTCCCCCCACCAAGCTCCAGCATCCCAGGTCAATCTCAGACTGCTGTACTAGCAGTGAGCAAGGCTCCATGGATGTGGGACCCACTGAGCAAGGCATGGGAGGGAAACCTCCTGGTCTGCTATTTGCGAAGACCATGGTAAAAACACGCTATTTGGGCAGGAGTGTACTGTTCTTCCAGGTACAGTCACTCATGGCTTCCCTTGACAAGGAAAGGGAAATCCCCCAATCCCTTGTGCTTCTCGGGTGAGGCAACACGCCTCCCTGCTTTGGCTTGCTCTCCCTGGGCTGTACCAACTGTCCAACCAGTCCCAGTGAGATGAACCAGTCACCTCAGTTGGAAATGCAGAAGTCTCCCATCTTCTGCATCAGTCTCACTGGGAGCTATAGGTTGGAGTTGTTCCTATTCGGCCATCTTGGAAGAGACCTATATAGAAGTTTTAAGCTAAATAAAATAAATAAAAAGTATATCAGGTTAAGGTGGTATGTTAGATTTCACATTTTTAATAACTCGTCTTTTGAAAGAGATGCTGAGTTTGATCCAAATTTTAAAAGATTATCCACAGCACACCCCTTCCCCATGACACTGCCATGGTCCTCAGAGTGCTGGCAATAAGAAGCCTGAAGGCCTCACCCCCACCAAGACCCTGCCCCTGTACCAAGACTGCTGCCAGAGTGAAATTAGGCATGGAAAACAACTTATCTGCTCCATCCCTGAGCAGCCTCTGCTGCCTGTATGAATGTGCACAGAGGGTGCACAGAGTCCTGCACCTACCAGATCCTGCCACATGCTAACACCACCACTGGTGGGAACAGGAGCAGTCCCAATATGGTGGAGGGACACCCCCAGCCCTGCTGCCACCACTGCTGCTGTGAATGCTTGCATAGAGTCTGCTAGCACCCTGCCACAGCTAATGAGTGTGTTCTCCACTGTACCCCCACTGTAACTAATGACGGCATGTGTGAATGAGGACAGATCATGTTGTCTTTATCCTGTGAAGTGCTTTGGCTGGCAACATCCTTTTGAATGCTGTGACCAGCAGTCTTGGAATACTGTGGCTCCTCCAGTGCAGCAGGGTCCTAACCTTGAGGCTCAAGAGAAAAAAGCCAAGCCAATAAAGTCCCCCAGAATTAGAGCATGCAGTTCAGAAGTCCTAAACCAAACCTTAGCCCCCTAAAATCTTTCATTAATAAAGCCAGTCAACTGAACCCACCTTATACCACAATCAAATCCTCAAGGTCATCAAATAGGATAAGGTAAAATTTTAAAAACCCATCCAAAGGGGAACAACTTCAAAGATTGAAGGGACATCAGCCCAGAAAGATGTGAAAGAACCAATGCAAGCGCTCTGACAGGCGACCACACTAGTTTTCCAGCAAGGGTTCTTAACCAGGTTGAGATGGGTGAAATGACATAAATAGAATTCAGAATTCAGTTAAGTACAAAGATCATTCAGATTCAGGAGAATTGAAAACCAGTCTAAGAAAGCTAAGAATAGGCCGGGTGCGGTGGCTCAAGCCTGTAATCCCAGCATTTTGGGAGGCTGAGACGGGCGGATCACGAGGTCAGGAGATCGAGACCATCCTGGCTAACACAGTGAAACCCCATCTCTACTAAAAAATACAAAAAACTAGCTGAGCGAGGTGGCGGGCGCCTGTAGTCCCAGCTACTCGAGAGGCTGAGGCAGGAGAATGGTGTAAACCCGGGAGGCAGAGCTTGCAGTGAGCTGAGATCCGGCCACTGCACTCCAGCCTGGGTGACAGAGCGAGACTCCATCTCAAAAAAAAAAAAATAAATAAAATAAAAGGAAAGCTAAGAATAACCATAAAATAATATAGGAACTGACAGACAAAACAGGCAGTATAGAAAAGTGCCTAATCAACCTGATAAAACTGAAAGACACTCTATAAAAATTTCATAATGAAACCACAAGTATTAACAGTAGACTAGACCAACATGAGGAAAGAATCTCGACCTTGAAGACTGGCTTTCAGATATAAGGCAGTGAGACAACAATAAAGAAAAAAAAAGAATGAGGATGGAGGCAATGGCTCACGTCTGTGATCCCAACACTTTGGGAGGCCAAATCAGGTGAATCACTTGATGTCAGTAGTTCAAGACCAGCCTGGCCAACATGGAGAAAACCGTGTCTACTAAAAATGCAAAAAGTAGCTGGGTGTGGTGCACACCTGTAGTCCCAGCTATTTGGGAGGCTGAGGTGGTAGAATCACTTGAACCCAAGAAGTTTAGGTTGCAGTGAGCCAAGATTGTGCCACTGCACCTCTAGCCTGGGTGACAATGTGAGAAACTCTTTCTCAAAAAAAAAAAAAAAAAAGAAAGAAAAGAAAAGGAAAGGAAAAGAAAAAGAAAAAGAAAAAAAAGGAAAGAACAAAACAAAACTCCAAGAAATATGGCATTATGCAAAAGGACTGAATCTGTGACTCATTGGGTCTCTGAAATAGATGAAAAGAATGGAAACAACTCGGGAAACATATTTCAGGGTATCATCCATGAGAACTTCCTCAGCCTAGCTAGAGAGGCCAACATTTGAATTCAGAAAGTGTAGAGAACCCTGCAAAATACTTCACAAGAAGATCATATCCAAGACACATAATTATCAGATGCTCCAAGGTCAAAATGAAAGAGAAAATATTAAAGGCAGCTAGAGAGAAAGGACAAGTCACCTACAATGGAAAGTCCATCAGACTAACTGCAGACCTTTCTGCAGAAACCCTGCAAGCTCGAAGAGATTGAGGGCTTATATTCAACATTCTTAAAAGAAATTTCATACAAGAATTTTATATCTAACTAAACTAAGCCTCATAAGTGAAGGAGAATAAAATCTTTTTCAGGGAACCAAATGCTAAGGAAATTCATTACCACCAGACCTGCTTTACAAGAGACTCTTAAAGAAGTAATAAGTATGAGTAGTTGGCTGCCAAGAAGGCCGAATAAGAACAGTGCCAGTGTGCAGCTCCCAGTGAGATAAACGCAGAAGGCAGGAGATATCTGCATTTCCAACTGAGGTACCCAGTATCTCATTGGGACTCGTTAGAGAGTGGATGCAGCCCACAGAGAGCGAGCTGAAGTAGGGTGGGGCTTTGCCTCACCCAGGAAGTGCAAGGGGTTAGGGAACTCCCTCCCCTAGCCAACAGAAGCCATGAGGGACCATGCATTCCAGCTCAGATGCTATGCTTTTCCCATGGTCTTCACAAACCACAGACCAGGAGATTCCCTCAGGTGTCAACACCACCAGGGCCCTGGGCTTCAAGCACAAAACTGGGCAGCCGTTTGGGCTGACACTGAGCTAGCCACAAGTCTTTTTTTTGTTTGTTTGTTTGTTTTTTTTTTGTTTTTTGTTTTTTTCCATAATCCAGTGGCTCCTGGAATGCCAATGAGACAAAACTGTTCACTTCCCTGGATAGGGGGCAGAAGCCAGGGAGCCAAGTGATCTACCTCATTGATTCCTACCCTCATGGAGCCAAGCAAGCTAAGATCCACTGGCTTGAAATTCTTGCTGCCAGCACAGCAGTCTGAAGTCGACCTAGAATGCTCGAGCTTGGTGAGGGGAGAGGTGTCTGCCATTTCTGAGGCTTAAGTAGGAGGTTTTCCCCTCACAGTATAAACAAAGGCACCAGGAAGTTCAAACTGGGTGGAGCCCACCACACCACACCAAAGCCACTGCAGTCAGACTGCCTCTCTAGATTCCTCCTCTCTGGGCAGGGCATCGCTGAAAGAAAGGCAGCAGCCCCAGTCAGGGTCTTATAGATAAAACTCCCATCTCCCTGGGCAAAGGGGTGGCTGTAAGCGCAGCTTCGGCAAACTTAAATGACCCTGCCTGACAGCTCTGAAATCAGCAGCAGATCTCCCAGCACAGAGTTCGAGCTTTACCAAGGGACAGAGTGCCTCTTCAAGTGGGTTGCTGACCCCCATTCCTCTTGATTGGGAGACACCTCTCAGCAGGGGTCAAGAGACACCTCATACAGGAGAGCTCTGGCTGGCATCTGGTGGGTTCCCCTCTGGGATGAAGCTTCCAGAGGAAGGAACAAGCAGCAATCTATGCTGTACTGCAGACTCTGCTAGTGATACCCAGACAAACAGGGTCTGGAGTGGAACTCTAGCAAACTCCAGCAGACCTGCAGCAGAGAGTTCTGGCTGTTAGAAGGAAAACTAACAAACAGAAAGGAATAGCATCAACATCAACAAAGAGGACATCTGCCCAGACACCCCATCTGAAGGTCACCAACATCAAAGACCAAAGATAGGTAAATCCATGAAGATGCGAAAAAAACAGCCCAAAAAGTCTGCAAATTCCAAAACTAGAACATCTTTTCTCCTCCAAAGGATCACAATTCCTCACCAGAAAAGGAACAAAACTGGATGGAGAATGAGTTTGATGAATTGACAGAAGTAGGCTTCAGAAGGTGAGTAATAACAAACTCTCCAGTGCTAAAGGAGCATGTCCTAACCCAATGCAAGGAAGCTAAGAATTTTGAAAAAAAGGTTAGAGGAATTGCTAACTAGAATAACCAGTTTAGAGAAGAACATAAATGACCTGATGGAGCTGAAACCACAGCACGAGAACTTCATGAAACATACACATTTATCAATAGCTGAATCAATCAAGCAGAAGAAAGGGTATCAGAGATTGAAGTTCAACTTAATGAAATAAAGCGTGAAGACAAGATTAGAGAAAAAAGAATAAAAGGAACAAACAAAGCCTCCAAGAAATATGGAACCATGTGAAAAGACCAAATCTACATTTGATTGGTGTACCTGAAAGTGATTGGGGGAATGGAACCAAGTTGGAAAGCACTCTTCAAGATATTATCCAGGAGAACTTCCCCAACTTATCAAGACAGGCCAACATTCAAATTCAGGAAATACAGAGAACACCGCAAAGATACTCCTCGAGAAGGGAAACTCCGGGACACATAATTGCTAGATTCACCATGGTTGAAATGAAGGAAAAAATGTTAAGGGCAGCCAGATAAAAAGGTTGGGTTACCCAAAAAGTGAAGCCCATCAGACTAATGGCAAATCTCTTGGCAGAAGCCCTATAGGCCAGTAGAGAGTGGTGGTCAATATTCAACATTCTTAAAGAAAAGAATTTTCAACCCAGATTTCATATCATCCAAACTAAGCTCCATAAGTGAAGGAGAAATAAATTCCTTTACAGATAAGCAAATGCTGAGAGATTTTGTCACCACCAGGCCTGCCATACAAGAGCTCCTGAAGGAAGCACTAAATATGGGAAGGAAAAACCAGTTTCAGCCACTGCAAAAATATACCAAATTCTAAAGTCCATCAATACTAAGAGGAAACTGCATTGACTAACAGGCAATAAACCAGCTAGCATCATAATGACAGGTTCAAATTCACATATAACAATGAGGATTGTTTTGTGTCCGATTATGTGGTCTATTTTAGTGTATGTGCCATGTGGTGATGAGAAGAATATATATATTCTGTTGTTCTGAGGTGAAAAGTTCTGTAGCTGTCTATCAGGTCCATTTGGTCCAGTGTTGACTTCATGTCCTGAATGTCTTTGTTAATTTTCTGCCTCAATGATCTCTCTAATACTGTCAATGGGGGTTGAAGTCTCCCACTATTGTGGTGTGAGAGTTAAAGTCTCTTTGGGGGTCTCTAAAAACTTGCTTTATGAATATGGTGCTTCTGTGTTAGATGCATATATATTTAGAATGCATATATATTTAGAACTGAATCCTTTAACATTATGTAATGCCATTCTTTGTCTCTATGACCTTCGTTGGTTTAAAGTCTGTTTTGCCAGAAACTAGGATGGCATCCCCTGCTCATTTCTGTTTTCCATGTACTTGGTAGATGTGTCTCCATACCTTTATTTTGAGCCTATGGGTGTCCTTGCATGTGAGATGGGTCTCATGAAGAAAGCATACCATTGGGTCTTCTTTCTACAGGTGACTCTGTGACTTTTAATTGGGACATTTAGCTTGACTACATTCAAGAAGAGCTAGCTATCCTAAAAATATATGCACCCAGTATGCTAGGGAAGGGATAGCATTTGGAGAAATGCCTAATGTAGATGATGGGTTGATGGGTGCAGCAAACAACCATGGCACACCTATGTTACAAACCTGCAAGTTTTGCACATGTATCCCACAAACTAAAGTGTAAGAAGAAAAAAAAAAAAAAGAAATACTAAATATGGAAAGAAAAGACAGTTACCAGTCACTAGACAAACAAACTTTACACAGAGTAGTGACACTATATATAAAGCAATCATACAAACAAGTTGGCATAATAAACAACTAAAATCATGGTGATAGGATTAAACTCACACATAGCAATACTGACTTTGAATGTAATACCTAAAAAATGTCAGGCCACATATGGGTATGTGTGCATGTGTGTTTATACACACACAGTACATAGATAGATAGATAAGATAGATATAGATATAGATATAGGCATACCTCAGATAATAAAGTATTCCTCTCTACAAAGTTAACTATTATAGGCATCATTTACATTTTTATGCATATATCTGATATTGTAATCGTTATTGCTAGATATCATGAGAAAGAAAATATAAGTGAAAACTTAGAGAAAATTTGACAGTAGAAGCAGATCACAAGTGATCCATACATTAAACTTATAATACAAGTAATTGAGAGTAAATATAGTGAATATATTCAGTAAAATAGAAGAAAAGATGGACATAATAGCTAAAGAGATGGATAACATCAATTAGATTTAAAACATCAAATATATTCTAGAAATAAAAATATGATATCTAAACTTAATTTGATGAAAGAGCTTACCAGTAGATTCCATACAGCACAAGATAACAGGGAAGACAAACTAAAGCTAAGGAGAAAAAGTCATTTTTTTAAAATGCAGAACAGAACATAAGAGGCCTACGGAATGCTAAGCAGTAAAGCAATTCCTAAGAAGCAGTGAGTGTGAAGCTGCTATGTTAATTTGTCACTCTTCCAAAGATTCAGTTTCTAAACAAATAATGAGCACATATAGATTTAGATAATTTATTAGTGACACAGATAGCATAAGCAAGATCAATATATTGTCAGCTTCTCATGTCCCTTGTTCCACAGAATAACTTTGAAGTGAAAGGGGAAGATGAAAAATAACACAAACAATGGGTTGCTCTGCAAGACAGAGCAAATTTAAGTTGCAGGTGAGTGATTTTACAGTCTCCACCTATATCTAAATGGATGCGAAGTGTAAAATACCATGGTTCACTGGACCCATGATGGTAGATGGTTAACTATTGTGTGAAAATTAGTAAGGCACTTGAAAAATGACCTTCTGATAGCTCCTCACAGGACTGCTTATCTTTCCATGTTCTGGGAAGGCTCACATGATATTTTGCCAAGAGTTGGGTCAGACTGTGGTCCTCTCTCTGTCTCCTGTGGGTCATGTAAAGTTGCCAGGGAAAGAGGATGTAACTGTTCTCCTTCGAAGAACTCAAGGAAAATTTCTTACTTTCTAGCAACTGGAGTTCCAGAGGCAGAGGACAGGGATAATGAGGAAAAAGTGATACTATGTGTGTAATTAGCTGCGAATTTCCCAAAGTGTTGTAAGTCATCAATCATCAGACTGAAGAAGCCCTGTAAATCCCAAACAGGAAAATATGCATAGGAAAGCACCAAAGCTTATTATAGTCAAAATGATGCAGACTGAATATGAAATATGGAAATTTCTCTTCAGATATAAAGAGAAAATATTAAAAGAAAACAGAGAGAAAAACTTGTTTTTTTCAGAAAGCACCCAAAAAACCTGACAGTCGACTTCACACAAACGGAAGTCAGAAGACCACTGAATGCCATAGTGCTGGAAGAAAATAACTGCTAATGTAAAATTACATTCCAGAGAAAATACAATATACAAAATTCATAAAATAAATATTCAGAGAAGCTATTACGACATGCTTGCACTGAACATTCTTATAGAAAAATCTAGGTGACATTCTTCAGACAGAAATAAAATGATAACACAAAGAAATATAGAAATCCAGGAAGGAACAAAAATCAAAAAGGTAAACTAATAGCCCATTATATTGGCTGTAAAAAATTAAGAGTAATTTCTTAAGGACATTAAATATATGAAGAATTAAAATGCATAAGAACAACAATAATATGTCTTTTAAGATTCTAGTGTTTTCTGGGATAAGCAAAGTAAATATTTATATTAATATTGTATATCAAAAATGCATACAATCTTTAGTGTAGACACCAAAATAACAATATAAATGTAAAATTGAGATATGATTAATTAAAGAAGAAATGATCAAAATGAGTGTAATTATGTATCAGGAACTGCGGAAGAGAAAAGATCTGGAACAACTGAATTATAGGAAAACATATTCAATTATAAATGCTTTAAATAACTTTAACATCTATTGGAATAAAAATAAAATCCAGTTAAGAGCACAAATCCTGTGAAGAATATAGTAAAAGAAAGAATTTTGAAATGGAACATACATCGAAAACACTTCACTTTGAAATAATTATTCAATAAGTAAAAGAGATGCTAAAAATTACTTGATTAAGCATGTAGAAGCTGCAAAATACTAAAATAAAGGAATTGGAAAACAATAATACTTGATAATTAATATTTAACACTTAATAATATTTTCAATATTATTTGAATTATTCAAAAGTGAAAAAGTATATGACCTTAGATTTAATAATATATACCATATGTGTGTTTATAGATGTGTGTGTATATATGTGTGTGTATATAAATGTATATATGTTTGTGAGTGTGTGTGCAGATACACACACCTATCATATGTGTGTATATATGTGTGTGTACATAAAATGAAACTTCAGCATATGAATTATAAAGCAAAATAAAATGTAACATCTTCCAGAAAAAAAAGACAAATTACCTAAAATGAATGTCATAAACTGAGAGGAAGTTTCTTATAAGGATCAATAAAACCAATAAAAATAAAATAATAAAGTCTATTCAACACGATGAATAAACGTCATACGATATTTGAATATACTTTACAAAATAACATATTCATATTACTTATTACAATAAAATAAAACATAATGTTGCCACTTGCTATTTTAAGATGCCTTTGAATCTAATTTTACAAATATTAAACATAGAACATAGAAGAGTATATTAGAGTGAATTCAATGCAATATTCAAAGTGTATATAGTCTGCATATAGTTAACAATTGTACTTTTACAGAAGTAAAATAATTGTATAAGAGCATGCACAAGAATGAGGCTGGAGGCTTGGTGACTTTTAATAGATGTAAGAAAGAATCTTGAAATGTGTCAGAGAGACACATTAGACAGAAGTATTCAACTCTGTCTTTGGTTTTTGTTGCTGTTTATGTTAGATGCAATTAAAAGAAAATATTTTATTTGATGTTATGTTATTTTCTGGCCTTATCTGTATCCTATAAACAGTTCATAATACAAAAAGTTAATGCAAATATTTAATGAATATTTCCATAGAAGCTATATTTTTTATTTATTGTAAAGTATATCATTGTTGTAATACTAAATTGAACATCTAATGAAATATGCACAATATATGTTGTGCTGCTATAATTTCAAAAGACTAAAATATGAATATTTAATATAAAAAGTAAATGCTTTATAATCTAAGAAATGTAGTTTATTTACTTGACTGCATTTACAACACTCTCAGTGGATAAAGGATTCTTTGCTTAATAATAATTAAGGAATAATAGGTCCCATTTCATATGAAGGTGTTTTCAGTTGTCTTCACCCTGTGAACTATTTGTATCACTGTTATGGCAGCTGTCTCTATTGAAAAATTTCTATCCTATCTCCCAATAATAGCTGTTATTTGTAAAGGGTTATCAACATCCTACTTTCTCATTTTGCTGTATGAATCAAAAAGCTTAGCATTCTTAATTTAACTCCAGAATCTGTTTATCTTAGCAAAGAAAAAATATCAATTACTATGCAATATCCTTGGAGTCACCTGTGGTTTTAGACATAAACATTATTAACTTAGAAGTGATTCCACAAATGAACCAACAGGCAGGGGGAGTCCTTGACCTATTAAACATAGCTATAGGGTTCCTCAGATAATGTATTCCACCGGTAGCAGCCCCAGGTAAATTCAAGAGACTAATTTTGTTCCTCTTCAAATTGCATTCAATCAATGGCTCAGTCCATTTGGAAAATCAATATCCACAACTATCATCTTTGAAGAACCACATTATTCAGCAAAACCTAATTATCATAAATACTTGCTCTATTACAACAGCTCTCCACTATTGTGTTAAAATTATGAAATAAGATTGTCCTGACATTTTTAGTGAGTGAATCTGTAACAGCAACAGGAAATTAGCTTTCTGTACTATAATATGCTATTACATTTTTGTATTGTGATTCTTTTTCTAGTTTGGAGATTTGACTGTTCAAAATTAATATGGAGCTGTACTAATCATCACCTCTTCCAACTTTCTGAATTTGTAAAAATAATGATGCAAAGGACTGAAAATCTTATGCATCTCCAAAAATACTGAGAAACATCTACAAATTTAAAAGCTAATTTAAAGCAAAACTACATAAACAGCTATTTATAAAATAAATACTTGCAACTTCAAATGGAGTAAGTCTGCATCAAAGAACTGAATATACTAGAAAACAAAACGTGCATAAAATAAAAATAATAAATTACTATAGTTATTGTAAATAACCTCTAAATATACTTTCCAGCTGTGAATACTTCAACAGACTCCATTAACCATGATATTGCTGACTCCATTAATCATGCCCAGGGTGGATCAAAGAAGCTCTAGGTGCTATGAAGCACATAGGAGTTATTTTCTAACAATGACTTGGCTTCAAAACAATCAGTGTGAGAGAGAGATTGATTCAGAATTGAGGAAACATTCTATCAGTACCCTAGAGATTGCTAATGATATAGTTCTCCCTGACTGGACACTTAATACAGAAATTGCTTGACTAAATAGTGAGATAAATTGAGGTGCTGAATTGCAAGCTTAATTTAAAATTGCTGAGGACAAGTTAAATCCATGTCAAACAATGAATGTTAAAATATTATAATGACCCTTACCAATAAATTCAGTAGTTACAATAAGGTAAAAAAAAAAAAAAAAAAAAAAAAAAAAAAAA